>NC_056732.1:1430962187-1431145274 GCF_019279795.1 Protopterus annectens | reverse complement strand
AATAATGAATCATATTCATCCTTCTTTAAATTGAAAAATCTATTCCTAACTCGTTTGTTAATGTACATATCATAAATGTCTTTTTCACATGTTTTTACAAAACACTCTATTCTAGGTGGCAACATTGGCGAAAAGGTGCTTCTGCTCCTAAGGCTGTTGTCAACAGTTTGCATTTGTTGTACATGATTTTTAAAAAACATTTTCAAGGCTACTTTTCTGGCAAACAGCCTCAGATCTATCAATGTTTCAGACATTTTGCTGTACTGTGAGGGTACAAAATTCAACCCTCTGTTTAGTAATGATATATCAGATACAGACAAATTATATTGAGAAAGGTTAAATACCAGTAAAGTCAATTCCAGTTCTTTTTCTGTTGTCTCTCGTGTCTGTCGGCAGAGAACTTCCGTTTCTTTGGGCCGCGACTCACTGACCTCCCTCTCGTAAACGTGTTTTTTCTGATGGGAAAAGGGGCATCTGTAAAATGACTTGCATCCATTCGGAATTTCCCGATAAACAAATGTAAATAAAAAATAAAAATAAATAAAATAAAATGTTTACCCACAACAACAATGGGCAGGTCATGATAATACATATAAGATGAACATTCAAGGTGACATCAATGTATATAGTGTATATAGTTAGTACAAGATATAATGTAAGTTAGGTAGGTAGAATGTCTTGATGCAAGTGTTTTAATGTCAAATTTCAATATGTTGTATATTATCTCTGTAGTTTTTTGTATTATAGCTCAATATGAACAGCTTGATTGTTAGTTAATTTTGCTTATTTGCTTATTGTTAGTTTAACACTGATGGTTCATGTTATATATACTTTATTAGGATTACTGCAACTTGATATTTCTAGTACCTGTTCTTATATTTTTCTGTGATATTCTTTTCTTGTATAAAATAAGAAGCAAAAAATGCAATAAAAATATATTTTAAAAAAATAAATCTGATATATCAATGAGCACAGATTTTTACATGAAGCTTCTGTCAGTTTTTCTTGTGCAAGTATCTTTCTTTCCTCTAATTTCCCTCTTAATCTTTTTGTATATCTTATATTTGAAAATTCTGGGCTTCTTGCATAATATTAACAATAAACAATTTCTTTCTTATCCTCAGTCGTCTACTCTATTGTCTTTATAGCTCTTTTTTGGTCTATCAATGTTTGTGATTTTTGTGAACTACTACTTCCTTCTTCAACAGTGGACCATCCTCCCCCTGGGCCTAGCCTAGCCCCACTGCAGGAATGTTTATATGTCTTGAGGATTCCACACTGTCATTTTTTTCCATTCCTGAAACTAGTGCGCCTACCAAGATTCAGCACTTTTTTGTCCTGGTCTTGTGCACTCAGCTATCTTTTTTGTTTTTTAACCTACTTCTGTTCATGATATATGCTATATAAAATACAGTCTATATATCAGTGTTGTCATGGTGAGATTTTGTGAAAAACAGGGTCCACCTCACCAAAACGTGAGGATGACGTCAATTCCAGCACTTTCCTTTACTTGCTGATTTATCATCTCTCCATTCAGACCCTGTTATTGTCTCTCCATTTAGACCGTACCCATTATCATCTCTCCATTCGGACCATTCAGACATTCTTGTGGTTCTGTGGTGAGTAGTTGATGTTATTGTAGTCATTACTGTACTTCCTTATGAGCATGCCCAGTATAATGATGCAATAGAAGTGCTACATTTAGTGCTAAGCCCATAAAATATTTAGTGTTATGAGATAGCTCTTATTTCTTTTTTTTTGTAGCTGATGCTGAGCAGGTCTGTCAAGGCATCTGCTCTCGTGTTTAAACATATTACTGAAATGCTATTCCATTTGATAAAATATGTTTATTTCCCTCAACAAAGACTTCCTTACCACATGTCTTCTCCATATTTATAACCTCTGCTTAAGTGAAAATAAAATGCCAGACATATGGAAAACTGTTCTTGTTAAACCCTTTTGTAAACAGACACAGCCAGAAAATGCCTCACATGTCTGCTCTATCTCCATCTTTCCAACACTTGGGGAAGTACTTGAAAAACTAAACTACAACTGACTGTCCACTTACATCCAACAGTATCACCTCCTCAACCATAAATTGCATGGATTCTGGACTGGTCAGAGCACAATGACAGCACTGGCTACTTATAGATGAGAGCCCTCTCAACACGGATAAAGAAAATCTTTCAAATCATTCAGGCAATTGACCTTACCAAACCTTTTGATCTTATTGACCACATCCTGCTCCTTCACTCTCTCCAAAAAATTTAGATTAGCCCAACACAGCCACATAGTTTCAACATTTCTTAACAAAGTGGTATTTCAAAGTCAAATAGGTTCATCTCTATCACCTACAGCACCCCTTACTAGAGGATTGCCCCAGGGATCCATAATCATCCACTGTTGTTTTCAATCCTTATTAGAAAACTACCCTCTGATCTCCCTAACCTTCCTATCACTCTTTATGCAGATGACATGATTATTCTTTGATTTAGTCCCTCGCATTTATATATTCAAACCCAGCTTCAGCCTGACCTCCACTACCTTAATTTTTGGCTAAACAGCCATAAGCTACCCCTAAACGTCTCTAAAGCAAAATTATATTGAGAACCTCATAAAAGCTGAAGAAACTCCTAAATATGTCAACTCTGCAGATCTCAATGGCTCCTCAATAGAAACCACCACATCCTTTAAATATTTAGGTTTATGACTTGACCAGTCACTGAACTTCCAAACCCACATTGAAAACATTAGGAAAAATATATGTTCCCTTTTATTCTAGTCCTGGAAAATGTCTTCTTTTATCACCAGACCAGCTAGAGCTGCAATAGGCAAAGGAATCCTCCTTATTCAACTAAATATGGGCTGTCCATCACAGCCACAGCCTCTAAAAGTACTGATCTACTCTACATTCCAGTGAAAACAAAATATGCTGATGAATTTTCAATTTCCCCACCCCTATCCAGGAATACCACTGCATCACCCACTCCAAAACCAAATGTCATATATAGTCTCTTCTTTTAAAACTACTTCAACCAGTCACCTTCCCACTTCTTTCAGATAAACTCCATGAACAAATCATCCATCCTCTGCAAACTCTCACAATTAACTCCATCACTCCATTCATCCCAAACCAAAATGCACTGTACCAACCATTCCTGCACACAAACTCTGACAATCCTTTCCCTCCACCTAAAAGAAATTACCTCTTTCCCAACTTTCAGAGCTCAACTCAAAAGATACCTTCATCAAAAACCTGAATTCAAGTGCTTTTCCACTGGGTGCATAACCCATATCCCTCCTCATCTGCATCACTCCTACTTTGACCCTCTGTTTTCACCTGCTGCTTCCCTCTCATATTCATTAAATCATATTTTTTCTGCTGTGTGAACAGTATTTGCATATTGTATCAATTGTCTATGGGATTATCTGTCTTCTGTGATTACCATTTCTGAATTTTTTTCTGTTTTATTTTTTGTGAATGTTTTCACCTGGGCTGGACCTGAAAATGATCAGTTGTGATCAGTGTACTCCCAGGTAAACAAAACTAAATAAAAACAAAATGTCCAAAAGTAATATAATTAGCTTCTGGAAGGTTAGCTTTGCCAAAATCCATGCAATAGAGTTATTGACCTACTCATGGAGGATAACAGCATGTGTTACAGGCCGGTGTACAGTTGGTATATGTGAAATGTAAATTGTCAGCATTTCACTTAATAAATGTTAATGTTTCATCTGGTTGTGATTTACGTTACAGTATTGTCATACAGGTAAAGTGTTTAACAAGACTCACTTCAGGGTTAAATGTGATGGAAACATGATGCTATACTGCATTCAAATGTACTTTGATAGACGTTTATATTTCAACAGGTATGCTATGGCAGTTGTAGCAGGAAAGACACATGTTATATGTTTGATTACACTCATACAAATGCATCATACTCAATTAATTACAAGAAGATAGTTGATATATTCCTCCTGTAGCTAATAATATACAATACTGCTGGTCATTTGTCAAGGAACTGAGTACAAATTAATTTTGCCTTGATTTATGTGCATGTTAGTATATGTCATATGACCATACCCCTCATTTTGCAAGTTCGTACATCTTACGTCTGCTATAAGTTAGGCAACTGTAATTATAGATAGCAGAACAATATTCTATTAAAATGCTGGTCAAAGTGCCAGTTCTGTGTATGTGTCATGTCCTTCTGGATTTCAGTACATACATAATCAGCATGTATGGAAAGTCACACTTTTTACCATCCAAAACATGCAGGTTCCTGGCAAACATGATTTTTCCTGAATTAATGCCATTATTGGAATGATTTCACATGTGTCATTGCCATTACAACTTGATTGTTGTTTCATTCATACACATAAGGCAATTAAAGGGTTACAGTTCTTTAACCTGCATGTGTGCTCTAACATCAGTCATGTGTTTTAATTATTTTTCTCAGAATATACATCACTATTGCAGTTTTGGTCTGCACCACAGTTGTTAATAACTGCATACAGAAGTAACTTAAAAAATAAGCCACCTTGGTGGAATCACATCAATTGGCTGTATAACAGGAGGAAGAAAACCATGGCAAAAATTAGGAGGTGCAGCACCCAGCAGGATAAAAGCAATCTCATTAAACTAAACAAACAACTCAGAGGATGAATAAAGTCTACCAAAGCCAAATTTGAGGTAAGTTTGGCCTCCCAGGCCAAGAACAACCACAAAGCATTCTTTAGCTATGTCCACAACCTCAAAGGCAATACACAATAGTGTGCAGAGGTCATTGTAAACAGAGCCACCTGTACTGAGCCAGAAGATATAGCAAACCTCCTGGCTGATACATTCAGTTCTAAATTTACTCCTCTCTCTCCCAACCGTCCCTCAGGAAATATCATCAAATATAACTCCCCCTACTATCACTAGGGAACAGGTTATTAATGCTCTCTAAGACCAAGAACACTGCATCAATGGACCCAGACAATAACCCAGGATACCTTCTAAATAACATGAAACATGACCTATCAGGGCCTCTGGAATTACTATTTAAATGTAGTCTCCAAACAGGCTTTGTGCCTCATGAATGGAGAAAGACAACAGTCATCCCTCTGCACAAAGGAGGGACATCTACAGATCCTGGAAACTACAGACCCATAAGTCTCACTAGTCTTATAGGTAGACCATGGAAAGAATTATCATGGAGATGATCAACAGAGACACTGGACCCAACCTAATTTGGTTTCATCAAGGGCAGATCATGCCTACTCAACCTGATGGACTTCTTTGAGAAGGTCACCAAACGATGGATGAGGGCAAAATTATTCACACTGCCTACCTTGACCTGGCCAAGGCATTTGACAAAATACCCCACTCTGGCATTGTTGACAAACTCAACAGGTTAATTACAAACCCATATGTCATCCGGTGGCTAGCCAACTGGCTCAAAGACAGGATCCCGGAAGTTAGAATTGGGAAGTCCACCTCTACAAAGAAGCAAGACAATCATTGATAAACTAACTATACCAGCTTATAATGTGTGATGGGGCATGCAAGTAAGGCAACTTGAATGTATTATAAAATTACTTTTTAAGTAATAATGGGATTTGGAAACACATTTCTACTACACTACTGAAAGCAAGAAGAGTTTTGTGCCATTTAGTATTCAACTTTTATGCTAATTAGATGCCCAGATTTTCAGCTGGATGTTTCTACTTTTCAAGAGGCTTTGCTCCTGTTTTCAGTGTCTCCGGGTTGAGAGGTATGTTCCTCACAAGGCTGGACAGGGAGTGGGTTACAGTGAGGCACCAGGGTCTCTAACTTTACAAGAGCCCTCAGGACCCATACTCCTGACAAATATGAATGTAATAGTAGTACTACATGTGGGAGGAAGTAACCTAAGATGTAAAATCATGAGTAACATGCAGAGACATGTCAGAATTTTGTATGCATGCTAAATATGCAAGAGTGGATTTGACATAATAGTTAAGGCCTTCATCTCATAGAAACAAGGCATAGGTTTTGATTCTGACCTCTAGTTATTAGCTAGGCTTAAAATTGTCCATTTGGGCAGCTATCCTAGTAGTCACCTATGAACCTAAGGAAAGACACTGGCCTGATTGTAAGCCTTCCTACACCTTGAATGTTGCATAGATGCATAGATAAAAAGAAAGGATAAATGCCTTCAGTAATTGGTTAAATAGCTGGTGTCATTACAGAGGGATCCAGTATGTGACAGCGTGAAATGAGATGCAACAAAGTCCAGTTTGCTTCACTAAGGATGGCAAGCAACTCTCATTCCAAGGCTTCTGCATACTGTTAAAAACCTTTACTGTCTCTCAGTGTCTTTTTTTAGGCAGATTCCACTTGGGTAATCCAGTATAACTAACATAGCACAACTGAAGCTGGATCACATTAAGGGGTCTCTCCTGAATGCTGGATGCTCATAAATTGTCTGATCTTGAGGCAGTGATGGATTTGAAAAACATCCATGTTTGTGTAGTTACCATGACTTGGATGAAAAATAAAGAGAACACTCCCTGTGTACCTTGGTTTTGCACTTTTCATGTCTTCAGGCCTAGTGGCAACTGTGGTGAAGTCCCATATTTGTGAAGGAAGATATTATGTCCAAGCAGATCCCTAGGGACCCACAAACTGAATATACTGAACAACAGATCACTATAGATGGTATAAATTATCAACTAATGGCTTATTAAAGAACACCTTCTCTATCCCATGCCAACCACATAAGATTCCTCACTGTTATAATGCTCTCCCTGCTAGCAATATATTCATTATTTTGGGTGACTATTTATCCATCAATAAACTGAAACACCTATACCTCTAATATACTTTACACCCCAAAATTCCTGGACTTAAACAAAAACTACTTTGAGCAGCTGATAAGCAAAACTAACAGAAGAAACAGTATTCATGATCTAATTCTTAAAATATCTGGTCTCCTCTTGCACTAATCTTCTGGTATCACTTTCCCTAGTCAAGACTGACTACATACTTGTGATCATCTGCTTCAAATTATCAAAAGGCATTACAGCAAATTCCATTGAATTTAAGAACTATAAACTTGCCAACCTCAATTTACTCTATGAGGAAATACCAAAGTTAATTTATGAACACGCCGCCCCAACCTTGATGAAACAGCAAGCTTCATTAAGCAAGTGTACAGCCAAAACCATAAATAAACTCTATAACAAGAGAAAGAAATTCCTTACAGATCAAGTTTGAAGGTCTCTTCTCCCTCAGGGGACACTGTGAGAATCGGTTACCCCTAAGGAAACCACATTTCACATCCATGTATTTACTCAGTGAAAACAGTAATTCATTCTTAATAATTTAAATAAAAAAGAAAAAAAAAAGATTATTTAGCCAACTTGCTGCAATGCAGACTGGGCACTCTGTAGCCCTGACTTCAACACATCCAGCAGTTTAATCATATAATTTGGGGTGCTTAGTGATATCCGGGCAAATACATTTACCAAGGCTAACAAGAAATTTTTTAGGCAGTAATAATGCGTACCTTTTCTCCTTTCAGCACAAAACATTATTCTTGCAATGGTTGTTGTTGTTGTTTGTCTTTCGGCTTTTTCCCAGTAAGGGGTCACCACAGCGGAACTCTAGTCCACTAATGATTGGCAGTAGATTTTTTTTACAAAACGCCGAGGTGCCAGCATGACACCCAACTTTCAATGAAGGCACACCCATTTATGCATGAAGGTCTTTTGAACGCTACCCAACCGCAGGGAGGACATGCAGATTCCACACAGAAGGCCCTCCCAAGCCAAGCCGAGAATCAAACTGGAGAACCTCTTGCTGTGAGGTAACAACACTACCATCGTACCACCGCGACATATTATTCCTGCAATGGTAAAAGGTAAAATAGATATGTAATGGAATTCACTGCCACCACTCATTTGTGCTACCCATAACCTCCCTACCTTTAAGACCCTTCTTCATTCCCATCTTATAACCCTCTGGGAATGTACCTGCTCTCATCCCACGTGACTCACCTTTTTACTTCCCCCATTTCTTACACTCCTGTACCCCTCTCCTGTTTTGTCATCACACGGAGCTCAACTGATTCGACCACCTGTCCTTTTCTTATCTTACTATTACTCTTACATGTCTTTTTTCTTACTGTCAGTTCCACCTTTCCTTCATTCAACAATTATCACCTCTCATCCCCCTATCATTCTTTAACTCTTCTATGATTTCCTGTAAAACTCTTTGCCAACTCTCTAATATTTCCAATATGTAACAAATCTAACATTATTATGCTCCAGTTTAACAGCAATAGGCACCAATGTTTTTTGATTTTTATATAAATGTATGTGTGTGCATTATTTTTTTCTTCCTTTTTAACTGTATTTTTCACTTCAACTGTACATTTTTATGCATTGAGTGAATGTATTGTCTTTATCTTATATTGTTGTCATGGAGCTTTTCTCCCTGGGACTCCATTGAAAATGGGTTCTTCTTGGCCCAATGGACTATCCCGGTAAACAAACTGTAAAATAAATAAATAAATAAATAAATAAATATGTCTAGGGAGGCAAGGGCACAGAGTAAACAGTAAGAAGGTTGTAAGGTGCTGCAATGGTCGTTCTGACTGTACTGATCCAAACACTAAACAGAAGAACTGATCCAGGCACTCTACTACAGTAATTTTTGTTCCATTCTTTATTTTATTTATTTATTTAAAAAATTATTTTATTTAGGGCAGATAGTGCTTCTACCTCCAGAAGACTGTCATCCAGTCATTTCCTTCATGTCCACACATTGAGAAGGGCCTGAGCAATAAAAGTGAAAAAGCAAACATTTAAAGTCACATTTTCACATAAAAGTAATTATTTTGTGGGAAAATAAGACAAGAATGGTAACAAACTTTACACATACATCAAAATAAGGCAAAAACTGATTGCAAATAAAACATTCCATTTTGTGCCTTTCAGCATGGTCCTTAAATTACATAGCAAATCAAAAAACCCTATTCTGAAGGAAAATATCAAAAGTATTACAAAAAAATGATAAAAGACTATTAGGTCACTAAAGGAATACATAAACTTAGGCTGGCCTCTAAGGCCAAAGAAAATTATAAATCCTTCTGTTGCTATTTTAGACACCTAAGAAATAATATCTTACATTATGCTGAACTTATTTCTAATGATATTCCTATTCTAGCACAATAAACATTCCCCCGGATTCACGAATCCTCCGTGTAAGACTTAATAAATCTTACTTGGAGGCTGCAGTTGAATGGTATGACGTCAGCATGCCATGAATATGCATGAGGGCATGCTGACTCAACCGTAAGTCTTACATGGACCGTGTAAGAAAGCAGGGGGCATGTCTGACTGCCGAGCAGTCTAAATGTCCACGCCCCTGCAAGTGTTCAAAATAAGAGCAAATAAACAAGAGCGAGTCTGCTCAAATGTCCCTGCACCCAACACCTCACTGTCTGATATTGTAAACCCCATCACAGTTCTAAAACGCATAACATAATTTTTTTTAAATTCCCAAAATAGCTGCCCGTATTTGTGCGTGTGTGCGCGGGTGTGCCCATTGCTTAGCTACAGTTAGCAATTCTGACATGGAAGAGCATAAGAAAGAATGTTTATGCAAATCACCCCAAATAGCAATAGCGTAATGGTAGAGTGTTCGCACGAAGAAGAGGCATTCACGGTTCAAGTACCACCACTCGCTTTCGTATTTATTTTTTAAATCAGTATATGGAATAGTACCTAACAAATATGTTTAAACATAACTAAAATGCAGTGAAATGGCCAATGTATCAGTGAACAAAATAAATATTTTAAAGGATCCCAATATAAAATTGCCTGCAGTTAAGCAGCGCTTCACCCAGTGCAATAGATTTGCCCATAGTTCAATAGCGTTTCACCCAGCACAATAGAGTTGCTCATAGTTTAATAGCACTTTACCCAGCGCAATGTGTTTGCACGGACGTGCGCGCTGCGCCAACCAGGGCACCATAGGGCACTGAGGAGCAACGTAGAGCAAAGTTGCTTAAATGCAGCCACACCCCCTAGCCTGTCTGGACAGTATGAAAATAAAAGGAATGACTAGGTTCGAGCCCAGGACTCACTGCATCACAAGCAAAGTACAGAACCACTAAGCCATGACAACATAGAGGAAGCAGCCACTGTTAACATTCATATACTTACTAATGTTAGTTTAACCATTACTAAGCAGGTCTGCAGTCAGCCGAGAATTTTACAAAATGGCCAATCACAAAAAAAGTGTGAGAAATGCAGCATATTTAAGCCCCAGAGGTGGAAATACATGCCATAACTGATTGTAGCTCACATCTGCAGTTAGAATGTCTGGTGTCGGAGAGGGAACACGCTTCCGAGCGCAATGTTGGGGAATTGAGGAGTCAAAATACATGGTTTGGCTCCTTGTCCACCATCATGAGTCAAGACTCCTGCAGAGCCAGTTCCAAGGGACGGAGTACAAGGCAAAGGCTTGGAACCGGTTAGCTTGTGACCTCACCATTGCCACAGGCATTCCTTAGACTGGTGAGCAGGTCCATCTCCACCATACAGACCTGAAGAGATGAAAGCAGGACCACCTGAACCAATGGATATAGGAGGCCCGTGGGATGTGGGATGCTCCACAACTGAGTATGTAGCCATGGAATGCAGTATGTAAGAATTCAAAATGGATTATGTATAATGGATAAGTATGTCTCAATATCCCTTCATTTACTTTACAGCTGCAGGTGACCTTGCTGCAAATCCGCAAGCCTATGCTGATAGGCTGCTAAGGCTGTGCCACCAGGCATGTTAGTGATTATTCTGCATGTATTGTTATATAAAATATGGGAGAGAGCATGAAAGAAAGTATTGTAGTCCAATAATACAGCCATAAAATTGCCTGAATAAGTCCTCTGCATGTACTATCAAATTAAAACGTCAGAGAGGCAGAAAAACAGTGTAGTAACACATTAAGAAAGGTAACATATGTCTGGAATAATATCTCTGCAGGCACTGTCATATAAAATAAGTGAGTGAGCCTGAAAAAAGAGTGTTGTAACCTATTAATAAAGGTATAATATGTCTTGAACATGTCCGCCATATACACCGTTAAAACAAATAAAGGAGTGAGCCTGTGGAAAAGTGTGTAATGTCATTAATAAAGGTCTAAAACCTGGAGTGTGTCTGTGTCACAGAGTTTGAAATGTTGTTGTACCCTTGCATTATACAAAAAGTACTGTTTGAAAAGGTGCTGGCAACCCAGAGTTGTGCAGTCCTATATAAAGTGGGTGATGGAAGTGCTAGTAGATGTGAAACATATAGACAGTCCACAACAGTCAGTTACTGGCTGGCATGAATAAGTAAATCTGGCACACGTGTAGCATGTTATTTTTCCCCAGAAATGTGAGTGTGTGTCAAGAAATGCAGGGTTCTGTACAAATCAAAGTGAAAATATCATGTGAAAACATCCCAGATATGTAGATAAAGAAACATAAATGCAACAGAGACCTCCAAAGCAGACATCCAAGCAAATACTTCCTCAAAACAAAACACGCAAAACACATAGCCCACAAAGTCAGTGTGCCAAGCAGCCACAGCCCTTAAGGCTGAATAACACACCTGATACTCTTGTAATAGGTGACTCTATTGTCAGACACACTGACGTCCCACTCACCAGGCTGAATAAAGAGAAGGTCATGGTGAGCTGCCTGTCGGGTGCTAGGATCCACCACATAATGCAAGCACTCAGGTCACTCCAAAGCAAATACAAATATGACTCAGTCATTGTACATGCTGGTGTGAATGACCTGAGATGTACCACCCTGGACTACATGAAAGGAGACATAGAGGAGCTCTCTGATCATGTAGCCCAGGCTGGTATGACCCTGACCTTGAGCAGCATCTTACCCTCACCTAGAATGATGCCACAGTACAAAGACAAAATGATCGATTTTAACAATTGGCTAAAATTTTGGTGACATTCAAAGGGGATCCAGTGTCTGTCAGCCTGGGATGACATGCTCGACAAGCCACGTTGCTTCGCTAGGGATGGCTTGCACCTGTCACCACTGGGCTTTCGGATATTGGCAAAGCCTCTTGCCACTCCATAGTGCCTTTTTTAGGCAAGGCTCAAAAGTCAAACCCACCCCCATAGACAGCACAAGGAACAAGAAACTAAGGGTAATGCTGCTAAACGCCAGAAGTCTTAACCTCAAGATGCATGCACTCAAAGCTCTCCTCAGTATGGAGAACATCGATATCTGTGCAGTGACAGAAACCTGGTTCAAGGCTCCAGAGAGCACCCCAGCACTACCAGGCTATACCTCATGTCATGCTTTTCGGCCCCAAAACCCGGACCGAACCACAAAAGGGGGGGGTTTCCATATTTATCAAGGATATCCACACCTCCAGGTTAGTGGCATTGCACAAAGTATCGGAGACCATCCATGTGCAACTAACAGTGGGCAAGACTGCTTTTCAGTTTATAGCATCCTACAGACCACCCTCTCAAAGTCAGGAATCCCACTCGGCTTTCCTGAAAACATTTGAGAACATGAAGATCTATCCGAACATTATATTGGGCGACTTCAACTACCCAAACATTGACTGGGAGCACTACTCAAGCCCCAGCACCTTAGCCCAAAGGTTCCTGGAAATTATAAACTCAAATGCTATGGAACAACTAGTCACCACTCCCACAAGAGGGGACAACATACTAGACCTGATCATTACCAACATGGGGACTCTATGCTCCACACCAGATGTATATCCCTCATTGGTAAGATCAGACTATAAATTAATTTCACTGGATGTCCACATCCCGACCCCACCCCCAGCCCAGAAAACCACAGTGAAAAACCTCTCAAAAGCGAACTTATCACTTCTCAAAACCGAAGTGGAATCCTTTAAGGCCCCAGTGCCAGTGGAAACTACGGCCCAAACTGAAGAATACTATATAAACGCATTCTACGGACATCCCCAGGAATGCATGGATCATGCTATCCCAAACAAAACCAAGACCCAGTCATCCAAAGACAGGCGTCCAGTCTGGTGGACCCCTGCCATAAATAAACTGTACAACAGAAGGAGGAAGCTACTACATGATAGAGCAAAATCCCTAATAGGGAAGGCATCTCTGATCAGTACTAGCAAAAAATTACGATCCCTCAAAAATCCACCAAGGCCAGCTTCGAGAGAAAAATTGCACAGGACACCAAAGACAATCATAAGGCTTTTTTCAGTTATGTTAGAAACCTGGGATGCAACTCGCAGACTTGTTCTGAGTTGATTCTAAATGATAAAAAATACACTGAACCCACAGACATCACCAATATCCTGGCAGACAGGTTCAGTGCAAACTTCTCCACCCCCTCCCCCCAAAAAGAGCAAGTATCTATCCCAGCAGAGGGCTGCCTCACAAACATCTCTGATTCTCAGGTGAAGACTGCCCTCTCCAAAGCAAAAAAACACTGCTTCCATGGGACCAGATGGCGTCCCAGGTTGCATCCTACATGAACTCCAAGAGGAACTAATCCCTCAAATAAAACAGCTATACAATCTCAGCCTCACTACAGGATATGTGCCCACAGAATGGCGTACAGCAACAGTGGTCCCACTCCACAAAGGTGGAGCCTCTACGGACCCAGGAAACTATTGCCCCATAAGCCTGACTAGCTTAGTCTGCAAGGCTATGGAGAGGATCATCATGGAGCTCATAAACAAAGACATTGGGGACCTACAGACACTAGATCCTACCCAGTTCGGCTTTGTCAAGGGCAGATCCTGCCTTTTGAACCTGGTTGACTTCTTCGAAACAGTCACCAAAGCCATAGATGAAGGGAAGATAGTCCACACAGCCTATCTGGACCTTGCAAAGGCATTTGACACAATACCCCACTCGGGCATCATAGATAAGCTATCCAACTCATTACAGCCGAGTGACGCCTCCAGGTGCATCTGCAGTTACCACCTACTGCTCCTCTAGGTGTCAAATATTGCTTGTTCATATTTGCATTAATAATTCCAAAACCATGCCCTATACGAGGTATCAGAATATTTTTTCTTGAAGCATACATGATGGCAAACACAATTGTATTGATATTTGACCTATGTCAATGAGTATTTGTTAGAATTGTAAGGTGATAACTTTATTTTTTAAAGACTCAAGCCATGCCCACTAGGAGTTAAAGGTACACAATCAAAAGAGCTGTACTGGAGGGAATGAGTTAAATATAAACCCCTCTGTCACAAGATGGGTCGCAAACTGGCTCAAAGACAGAACCCACAGAGTGAGAGTTGCTGGAGCCATGTCAGACTCGAAACCGGTCACAAGTGGCATCCCACAGGGTTCTGTCTTGGGACCACTCTTGTTCAGTATATACTTTTCCGAGGTACAGGAAAACGTGGGAGGACTATGGCTCACCAAGTTCGCAGATGACTGCAAACTGGGCGCCATAATCAACTCTCCAGCTGAAACAAACATCCTTCAAAAAGTTTTCACAGAGACAGATAACTGATGCCAGTGCCATGGTTTAAAGCTAAATGCCAAAAAATGTATAGTCATACCCTTTGGCAAAAACAATGTGCCCACAAATTACCACATAGGCGGAAACCCATTAAGTACAGAGAAAGTTATTAGGGATCTGGGGACCCAAGTTGATAGCAATCTCTGCTTTGAAAACCACATTGCCAAAGTGGTTAGAAAGACCTTCTACATAGCCCACCTCATCACAAAGGGTTTCACATCTAGATCAAGAGAGGTAATCGTGCTCCTTTATTCATCCCTCATCATGCCCATCATAGAATACAATTCCCCTTTTGGGATGTACCTTACCCGACACCTGCAGCAATTAGAAAGACCCCAAAAGTATCTCACCAAGAGGATCAAGGGTCTCAAACAGATGCCATATGCTGCTCGGTTAAAAAAACTCCAGCTCTACTCAGTTGCATACCGCCTACTTTGAGGCGATCTATGCCTGACATACAAAGCTATGTCAAATCCAGAATTAATGGAAATGCTCCACCTCAGTAAATCTAAATCCCTTAGAGCCACACACTCGAGGGACTTGAACCTCAGCATAGAAATAAATAGAACTTGCTGGAGGGACAGGTTCATAACCCAGAGGCTCCCTTCGCTCTGGAATAGAATTCCAGT
The DNA here is from genome assembly GCF_019279795.1 of Protopterus annectens. Taxonomy (NCBI): domain Eukaryota; kingdom Metazoa; phylum Chordata; order Ceratodontiformes; family Protopteridae; genus Protopterus; species Protopterus annectens. The sequence continues at coordinate 1,431,130,111 of NC_056732.1, read as the reverse complement.
TCATGTGAGGCAGAGCACCTCACTGAATCTCTTCAAGAAGAATCTCGATAGGTGGATGGGGGATCGTAGGTTTGTCCCAGGGATTACTCCTGTGTCACTATTAGACAGAGGCACAGTAAACTAAACCTTTAAAAGGGCACAGTATACTCAAATCAAGGGGTGGCATAAGCCATACAGAATTGGGCTAGGCTTATAATTGCCTCAGGGCAGATAGCCTAGTATGAACCTATGAACCTATACAAAATATGTAGCAGTAACATCTGCATCCTGGACAGTTAGTATGTCAGATATAGGTCAGGCATATATTGAACTAGCCAAACCCATTACACAACCTAATGTATGGTGGCAAGTGTAATAATACATGTAGGGGATATACACTTGCAGTCACTAGGAATGTAGTGTAGACGAAAAGGCAATTATAAGATGTTAACCAAGGTTTTTTCTACACCCTACTGTATGTGCATAAACCATGCAATTCCACATCTCAATGGGTATGTGTAATCTTAAATATTTGTTGGGACATATGTCCTATTGTTCTACAAATATTTGCATTCACGTTGATGCATGTACCTTGTTTAAACACCACAATCATGGTGGCCTGTTGCTACCAAACATCCCAGCATGCTGTTGGAATATCCACTGTGGTTTAATATATGCATGTGTTATGCTTGCTGTTCAAATGTTGTAACCTTGGTGTGTTGGGTTAATGGGAATATTACTGCATGCTGTTACAACTAATTTGGAATGCTGTTGTTTATGTTGTAATTAAACACACCTAATCACAGAATGTATGGGAAGGCCGGTCCCAGTGGACCCACCTGTCCCTCCTCAGCTGGCGAGTGCACCTGGCACCAGCAGGTCCGTTGTCCAGCCCGGGCTCCCCTCCTCCATTGGTCCTGTGCCACCTTCGGGTGGAAGCGCTGCAGGGGATGGGGCTCGTCTCCCCGTGTAAGCGTGGGCAGAGAAGGGCTACCTGTCACCCTTCGAAGGGTCCGGGTTGTGGTGCATAGGGAGATCCAGTGTTCAGTCACTGATCCCCTACGCCAGCTCAAGGTGAGAGTGGTGCATCTTATGGGTGAGCCTGCCCATCCCACGCAGCCCCCAGCACAGCCACCCTCGGGGCTGTGAATGTTCAGTGGTGACTGCCCATGGGTGGGGATCTCAGTTCCACTGTTACCTTCTGTGGGCTCATGGGCTTGCGATTTCCAAACATCCGACCCCATCAATTGTGTTCACCCACCCCATGTGTCATACACCACCCCATATGCATCTTGTCTGTCTTGTCTGTTTACCTTCCCAACCTACCTCCCCGGACATACCTACTTCCTCTACCTCACTTCCCACTCTCACCTGAAAAAAAAAAGGGCAATCTCTACCCACAAAGAAATTACACCCCATACATAGTTGCCCATTTTGCACACATGTCCATTGGACATGTAAGCTGATAATTAGAATTGACAGAACATACTTTATTGTACTCACCCCTCTCCCAGGGGGTGGAAGGTTTCAAATTTCACTCCAAATTCATTGCATATGCACAGCTGTTGCTGTTAATGAAATGGGCAGCTATGGACCTTTCCTACACCCATCCTGCACATCCCAAGCTTATTTACCTACTGTCTGTCCCTCTTTGTGCCCCCTTTTTCACCACTTTTCTATCTCCCCATTTTCTTTTCTTTAAAAGAAATTAGCATGGGGGTTAGCGGGAGTCAGCACTTTTAAGCGGTAGTAAGTGGGTTTAAGCGAGTGTGCGCATGTGTACACTTAGCTAAGTGTCACTAAGCATTGCGCAAACCTGTGCAAACCCACTTACAACTGCTTAAAAGTGCCTTAGTCACTCTATGGCAGGGCCCTTGTTCTGCTGAGCAGCAAAAGAAAAAAACCCTACCAGTCTTGAACCCCAGACCATTGACACAATAGACTGCATGAATTACCACTAAGCCACAGCAGATATACGAATAACTTGGTTCTGAAATAAATATATCATGCATTACAATGAGGGAATGTAAATGGAAATTAGGAATGGTATAACACAAATCCTTTTCTGTGGGTCTTTACCAGTAGTGGTTGTGGAACTGCATGTCATGACTGTGAAAGGAGAGCCAGCCATCCTAGCAGGGAATAATGTTACAGTAGCACCTTACAAACACCACACAGTATCAGACCAGGATAAATACTGGCCACAGGAATACAGTGCAATAACCACATTTGTATGGCAGTTAATTGTGTAAGTGAGAAAAAAGTACATACTCCCATGTATCCTGTGTTAGCATTTGGAGGGGTGCGTACATGTCTACACTGAGATGTGTGTACTGGAAGCAGCAACGTTCAGGTTTGAGTACAACATGCATATAACTGGCTACAGCCCTAGCATCAGATAAGAGACATATACCAACCTTCAGACTGACACAACGGTGTCCAGAGCAAACAAGCATGGACCCCACCTCGGAAATCTGAAAGGGCTACACCTACCTAACCTAGCATTTTATAGCAGTGGGCTGCAATCACAGTGAGTAATGCAATCACCAAACAGCAGGATGCATGCAATTACTGAATGGTGGGCAGCAATTGTTGCAGAGGCTGTCACATGCACAAGTGCAAATACTTAGAAAAGTAGGCTGTACCTGCAGTCCACACATGCAATTATATAACTGCAGGTGCTATGAGATAGACAGTGAGAGAGAGAGAGAGACACGGACACAGACACAGACTGAGACAGAGACAGAACAGAGTGAGAAACTGAGACAGAAAGTTAAATAGAGGGTGAAAACCCAAAACAAACCACCAATAAAAAAAAGAAAACTACAAAAGTGTAACACATGGAGCAGGGAAATACAAAGGTAAGGTATGTAACTCACATAAATGTTTTGGCATGTTGTAGATGTTCCTGAAGAGTACTCTACACACTGCAAATCATTCATGTGTGGCAGCAGTATGTATCTATCTGTATCTGCACATGTGCATAGGGCACGGAACATACTGCAACTGTTAGTGAAGGGTGGACAGATATCTGTCAGTGAAGGTTGATATCTGCATATATCCATGTAGGTCGTAGTGTGTGGCCTAGAAAACAACATGCATAGTGTTGATATATGTCATGTGGTGGTTAAATGCTGTGGGACAGATTAGTCAGATCTGCTGTGTTGCAGCCAGTGAGGCCTGTTAATGCTACAAGGGCTGAGGACACCCACATGCATTCTGCACAACACTGTGCAATTTAATCACATACCTGTACATCCCACAACTGTCGCATAAGTGATATCCCCACCATGAAAGGTGGACTGTACACGTGCCTATATGTACATCCATGTATACAGCAATGGATGTGTACATGTATGTGCATAGATATGCATATATATATATATATATATATATATATATATATATATATATATATATATATATATATATAAACCAGATAAATAACTGCTAGTGAAACAGGGCTGAGCCTCAATTCAAACAAAGTAGATGAAAAAGTACCAAACTTTCAAAAGTTCCAAATTGCTGCAATGTCCACAGAAATGTAGAAAGCAGGCTAGATGTAATCCAAATGAGTTTTAATACAAAAGGTGCGCTTTCACCTGGGAGACCAGGCTTCCTCAGACCTTAACAAACAGAGCAGAGAGAAACTATGGAGTATTTAAACAAAAAAAGGCGCCAAAAAAAGGCGCCAAAAAAAGGCGCCAAAAGCTCTCAGCTTTTTTGTTTAAATACTCCATAGTTTCTCTCTGCTCTGTTTGTTAAGGTCTGAGGAAGCCTGGTCTCCCAGGTGAAAGCGCTTACCTTTTTGTATTAAAACTCATTTGGATTTTTACATCTAGCCTTCGTTTCTTCTACATTTCTGTGGACATTGCAGCAGTTTGGAACTTTTGAAAGTTTGGTACTTTTCGGCTCACTTTGTTTGAATTGAGACTCAGCCCTGTTTCACTAGCAGTTATTTATCTGGTTTATGTTGTTCTGCTTTCTACTGCTAGTGTTTGTCATAGTGGTGTGTTGTTGGATCTCCATGTATATATATATATATATATATATATATATATATATATATATATATATTAGAGTGAGAGAGAGAGAGACAGAGAGACATGGGGTCATATGTACCGCAACAGGTGTGTGGTGACCAAGGCATGGACTGTAGACAAGTGTTGATACTGCAGTGCCATTCCACCTTCCCAAAACAGTGTACCCATTAACTACCACATAGGTAGAGATCTACCTAACAGTGAAGGTGTGATAAGGGAACATGGGACACAGGTGGACAGTAGCCTCCACTTTGATGAAGACAGTGCCACACTACACCTGTAATCTGTCTGTGTGGTATGTGTCATGACAACAGGTGTGTCATCTATGGAAGTATAGGATAGAGTTCCCCTCTACTCATCACAATGCCCTGTGTGGTATGTACTTTACATGACAACTACACCAGGTGAACAGGCCACGGACAGACCTCCCAAAGGGTAATACTGGCCGCAAACAGATGCCCTATGCAGACTGATTCATAAAACCACAACTACACTGTATTGCATACTGGCCACACAGAGGTGACCTCTGCCGGACATACAGAGGTATGTCACACCCATAGCTGGGTGACAACCACCATGGCAACATATCACAATCCCTCTGGGATACATTCTCTAGGGCCTTAAACCTTGTCAGCTCACTAAACAGCACATGCTGGAGGGATAGGTTCCCGTCTCAGAGATATGCCATACACCGGAATAGACCACATAGCAATAGCAAATAAGGCTCCTCCTTAGCAGTTGTTATAAATACCCCTGATGATTGTGTGGAAGATTGGTAATACACCCCAGGAAACACCTCTGTGGTTCAGGTTGGCAGGGGCAAGTGAAATCAAAGTACATGTGTGTCAAAGGCCAGGGTAGCATATGGCTAGGCTGCCGTAAGCCCTAAGGCCAATAGCATATTACCTACCTATGACACTATGCACTCACACATGTACTTAATGCAATAGCTGCTATGTGAGGTTGAATAAGTGTAACGCCGAATGTGTGCAAGGTCTGTAAAGGTGTGATAGCTTAGTGTGATGTTGTATTTGACATGGTAATGCCTGTCCTAGCTGTGAGGACAGCAACTGATGTGTAATGTACTGTTAGGCAGACATAGTAGTACGGCATATGATGTGACGTAGTTCTCCGTTGACGAATGTGGTGTCTCATTGTAGGCTAAAGCAATACATGTATGCTTAGTGAGTGGTACTGCTAGTGAATCCATCACCAATATGAACTGTAGTACTACCTGAAGCTGTAGGCCTAAACAGCACAGTATGGTGTGTGTTCACATTGCTTGGAAACACTGTCATGTGTGTTTTCTGTAGTCTGCACAGAGGACAGGATGCAGGCATAAGGCTGTGTAAGTAGTGGCACACAGTACTGTATGGTACACAGGTAATGCTCATCTGTGTTGGCATGCAGTGGTGCATTGTATGTTTGTCTTATGTGTGTGTGATTATGCCTGTACAATGACTGCAATCATATGTGTGTTACATAGTAAACGTGTGTATCCAGCAACATATATAGTCTGTTACAGCAGTATGCCACCTATAGTAACAACTGTACACATCTGTTAGGCAGGGCTATGGCATCAATGACTAAGGTGGTTGATTGGTACTACTGTACCTGTACTTTACATCCATTGCAATGGATGACATCTCTGTTCGTGCATTGGTGTGATATACACCCCTGTCTTGAGGTTGTGCAATGTGTCACAAACAGTGTGTCGGGTACTGTTGTATAGTGGTGTGATATATAGAGTCTGCCAGGCAGTGTTAGTTAGTTGTGGCCTGAGAACCAATAAGTGGTATTGAACGTGTGTAACCTCTGACAGACAATAGGATGGTATATATGTCAGTAAAGTGATATCTGTGTGTTAAGGTGTAAAGTGTGCCACAGGACACTCTCACACATATTGTTCATATCTTTTTCAGCCAGATGGCCCACCAATGCAACCCAGCGTACACAGCAGATGAGGAAGAGGTGATACCGCAAAGCCTATTGCAGCGGTACACAATGCTGTTCTCCAGAAGCAGCCAGCACCAGCAGGAGTGGACTGCACTGTGGCAGGAACTTGTTTGTTGGGTAAATGACATAGGCATGCATAACCGGACATATGAGCAGGTACGCCATCACTGCAGTGATTTAATTAGACAAGTCTGGAGGCGTGCATCTGATATCCAAAGACAGCAGCTTACCACAGGTGGTGGGGTGGCCATTCATCCCCCCCTCACCAGAGTGGAGGAGCTGCTCCTAAGCATGGTGGCTTCTGGACAACAGCTACATCAACCTCTGACATGTGTTGTAATGGAGGCAGGAGCCACCCAGAACATCCACCTGGAGAAAGCAGGTAACCCACCCTATCTGTAGACTAGACTACAGTTAACTGTATTGTTAGATTATGTCTACGTGAGATGTGTACTTTGTGTTTAGCAGTTCCGCTGCCTAGTGTTGTGCAATACGGATAGTTTGAATAATATTTCTACACCTGTGACTGTTGACTGTTGTTGTACTGCAGTTTAGCATACCCAATGTAGCAATGCCACAGTTGTGGCCACTGACGAGCTCATTCATATTCTCGTAAGTCCCTCTGGTGTGACGGCAGGGCAGCCATTCCATGCTGCTGAGTGTGTTATACCTGCAATGTTGGTAATCAAATATGCATGTCATAGGTGAGGTGTAGGCCATGTACACATAACACACCTACGCATAATGCATGCTGTGCATGTTTGCTGTGAGACGTTGCACAGCTCAGTAATGTCAGTAGCTGCCTCAATGACATGCAATACACAGAGCATGACACACAGTTGTGGCAACCCTGTACTGCACATTGGATAGGCATAGTTGCAACACCTGTACACAACATAACACATTTATCACATGCAGTGCACAAAGTCATGCTGCATATGGCGTAACCACACACCCGCTGTAAGGTCACACTTCAGTATCCCACATGTCATCCACACACACATGATGTACCTCAGGGGTAGAGGCCTATCATGGGGCTGTGCAAAACTCTTCAACACATAACACAGTCATGTTAGGCAATGCTCCCTATTGGGCACCTCATACACCCATGTACAAAGTGGCTGTGTAATAGTGAACGTAGCCATGGCACTGCAGTTCAGGTACTGCATGCTAGGCGGTGGTCTGTCACACAGTAGTAGCCGTGAGTGACCACAAGATGCATGATGATGATGATGGCACATGGTACTACACCCCATCCGGTTACAGTGACCACAGTACTACACATAGCAGTCTTTGCTGTGCACCTCATTGTTCTGTGTGTGCAAACATATGCACCTATACACACTATGCATAGCATGTTGTGTGTGTGCTTACATATGCTAGTATACACATTTTGCACAGCAGTCACCATCTGTACAAAGAGTCACATATATGTCCTGAAATGCTATTGGGTGTATAGGTCATATGACACACATTGGGTATGTGTGGTGCTTAATGTTGCAGCCATGTAGCATGCTATGTCATGGCTGGCACCGACATATCTGCAGTATGCCCCACACTCACCATAACCACTGTACAATGTCCATGTCAAGCAGTGGGATTCCTTCATGTCTACATGCAACACTCATCCCATGTCTGTACATTGCATGCATTTGCTACACCTGTGCCCACTATTATGTGCTATGGACACAGACACTGTCATCAGACATGGCAATCTATGTGTCACACAGATAACACATGCAGCCATGGTATGTATACCATTGAGTGATGGTGCACATGACATTGTAGAGCAGATAATATTTGCATAGCAATGTTGTGTCCATGTACACATTGTGTTCCAGGGTGTAGCCAATCACTGAACAACTACACACATGCATCAAAGCCATCTATAATGTCATTAGATAGGGCTGTCTACACCTGCACTGCATGGTGTTGAGCAACACATGGTCTGCATGCTGACACGTGTGTGGTGACTGTTTGCCTTGTGATACTGTCACCCACCATCCCCCACTATTGTGTATGTGTTGGATTGCTGGTGTGTGTGTGTGTGTGTATGTGTGTATGTGCTGTGGTGAGCAGTGTATTTCTGTGCATGTGTGTATGTAAGCATATGTGCATGTGTGCATGTGTGCATGTGTGCATGTGTTCATGTGCTCATGTGTCCATGTGTGCATGTGTGCATGTGTACATGTGTGCATGTGTGCATGTGTACATGTGTGCATGTGTGCATGTGTGCATGTGTGCATGTACATGTGTGCATGTGTGCATGTGTACATGTGTGCATGTGTTCAAGTGTTCATGTGTGCATGTGTGCATGTGTGCTAACATCATGTACAGATTGTAAAGTGTGTTTCCTGTCTTCCTTCCACAGGTGCTGAGTTAGGGGTGGCTGAATGCAGCAGGGAACCTGATGTCACTGCCACTAATAGTGGAGATGATGAGGCATGTATTGTGGCACAGGAAGGTCTGACAGTGTCTGTCGTTGGTCCACCAATTGACAGTATACAGCGGTCAACCCCATCTATGCGCACACTCATACTGCCAATACATCCCTCGTCACCAATGGCCTTAGCTGAGGGACAGCATACAGTTGGCATTGACCAGGAGAGTGTGGTACCTATGGCACATGCATCCCCTCGCAGCAGCCATAGCTGGATTACTGGAACAGTACCACATAGGCGGATTCCCAGGGGTTCTCGAGGGAGCACCACTGGTCATATTGCCCCTGGCAGATGTGCCCCCGGAGGTATTACAACCTCCAGTATGTTCCAGGCTGTAATGCAGTCAGAGGCACATATGGAACAGTACACCCATCAGGGAATAAGGGCACAGAGGGCCCATTACACTGCTATCAATGACAGCATCCGTGACCTTGCTGGTGCCATCTGGAATTACACCAAGGTCATTGATAGCCGTTGGAGGGAGACATTAGATGTCCCCCACAATGTGTTAGCCATGAGCCAGGACTGTGCGGGATGGATGAGAAGCCGACGCGGATGCATGCCAGCAACAGCATCAGCTGGCAGTCATTGCAGATGCACCATGGATCACAGCCGCTCCTGTAGTGGCAGTACCAGCCCCAGCAATGCTGGGGCTGGCCTGCCTATTGACCATCCTATTAGACCACGTGCACGTAGCACTGGCCAGTCTCAGCAGGGACATTGGTCCAGTCATCATACCTTTGTCTCTAATGATAGCACCCAGTCAGAGTTGGTACCCGATACTGCCCGTAGCACCCCTGCTAGGCACAGGTACTGTGTCCGTGGCCAGAGACAGTGATCTGTATGGCCTAGCAGGTACAGTCTGTGGCTGTCCCACAACCGCCCGTATATGGCAGCCACATGGTGGAGTTGTGTGCATGCAGACTCACACACATTTACCATACAACTAGGGCTCACACATACACACACACATTACATCAACATTGGCCCATGCAGTACTATTGTCCCTCACACACACACACACACACACACACACACACACACACACACACACACACACACACACACACACACACACACACACACAGACATGCCGATTGGATGGGTCAATGTTGGGCTCTGGCAAACCTACAACACACCCTGTGCATATGATGACACCTGTGCCACCTCCTGTCATCTGTAACATTGATGCAGGAACAGGCTAACATGGTTCTGATGCACAGGGTGACATTATAGCAGTGTAGCAATAGTAGCAAGTTGCCAACATGAAAGTGTAATAATATCCTTGTAGGTATATCTGAGCAGGCATTATTTATCACAGCTGTGATAGTCATTGTAGCAGTGTTTACACCAGTGTTAGGTCTGAGTATGTATTGTCCACCCATGTGCCACTTAGCTGAAGTGTACAGTGTTGCTAGCATGTGTTAGTGAATGGACAGTACGTGTGTGATGTGTGCATTACAAATTAGTGTGTGTACATCTGTGAACATGGTGCGTGTGCACTCTCTGCATGTACGTGCATAGTGGACACGTGGGATGTGTGACATACCCTGTTTTACACATTGTTAACATCTCATGGTATTTTGATGACCAGTATGCATTCTACTACAGATATGTACTAACATGAGTGCACATGTGTGTATGACATGGGTTGGCACTATGCTGTGGGTGATACTGTTGATATATGTCAATGATCTGCAGTCTGGTACTATACACCACCTCAACAGCATGACTATAACCAATCATTAGATGATGTCCTGACAAATGACTCACAGTTGTAGGGAACTCAGTAACAGTTGGATCCTTCCAGTACTATACTATAACAGTAACCAGTGGTATTGACCGCTACACATTCCTGGGACCATACCTGTGTGGCATATAGCCCTCTTAGGTACATGCAAACACACTAGGGATATGTCCATCCACATCTGGAAATGCATGCATTGGCCTACACTGTATTCCCTGGATGGGACGCATATCCTACACAAGGGTATCATACAGACAGGTACCTGTTGTCCAATACATGCTGTATAGCAGTAAGCCATCTATGGCATAGTCATCCACATTTACTATACATACTATCCCGACAGTACCACATAGGTGGTAGCCCTGAACATGTATGTTGGGTACCAATGTGTACAGACAGACACGTGTTATGTCATCTGTCCCTTGGTATCCACATATCCATAGGTATTGTGGGGTCCCTCGGTGTTTCACATAACACATTAGGGGCCTGCATGCATATCCACAGGGCTGGTGTACACCTATGACTGTCCATTATTGCCAGTCGTTGTTGTGTATGAACATGTCTGACATATACCCCGGCAATTACCCTCACTCACAGTACTCTATAATACATGTCATGGGTGTGTGTGGCAGAGATGTCCTTGGCCACGGATCACTACATTGGCCGGGATTGACACATACATACATATGTGACCTATGAGCCGAGAAGCAGCGGCACAATCTGTCGAAGGTTACAAATGTATTCATGTAGTATGGGGGCTTCACACCTATGTACTGATTGAGGTCACGTACACAAATGTATTTGACACGCAGATACCCAATATGTGCAATGCACATACTGTTTGAAACATATGTCATACCATAGTAAAAGCAAAACCCACATTACATTGACCACCTGTGGAACACGCACACACTTGGCATTTGCAGGACACAAACCCCTACCTAACTATGTTATGATGCAAGAGAAAAATGCATTAACAGAGCGTGCTATATGCATTACTGGGTGCTTGCTGTTCTCCTTGAATATTTGTAGGATGCTGGCATAATCAGACTTTACAAAGAGGGATGTACCTCTTTTGATGTGTTTTCCTAGTCACCAAAAAGGCTACTCCTCTCAAAGGAAATCACACACATACACCGCCCCACACACACTTAGCATTTGCAGGACTCAAACCCCTATCTAACTATGTTATGATGCTAGAGAGATATACATTAACACAGCACGCTATATGCATTACTGGGTGGCTGATGTTCTCCTTGAATATTTGTTGGATGCTGACATCATCAGACTTTACAAAGAGGGATGTACCTCTTTTGATGTGTTTTCCCAGTCTCCAAAAAGGCTACTTCTCTCAAAGGCAATCACACACATACACACACTCCCCCACACAGGTGTTTGCAGGACTCAAACCCCTACCAAACTATGTTATGATACTAGAGAGATATACGCTATATGCTTTACTGGGTGATTTCTGTTCTCCTGGTATATTTGTAGGATGATGCCATCATCAGACTGGACATGGTAATGTGTGTACACATTTTTATGCAATCCCAGAAATGATCCATGTAGGTCGGCAGGTATCAACAGCTTGTACAGGACCCCGTGAGTCTCACCTTGTGTGATCTATCTGTGGACACATTGACATCCCTTCATATGTCAACACATATCTATGCACAGATTGTTGGTTTAGTGGATACAACATGTGTCTGTGATATTGATGAAGAGCTGTTCAAAGTCTATGTGGGACATGTGTAGCTCTGCTCCATGATGTATGTCCTGGGTGGCTGCCTTGCAGATGGTGTAGCATGCTTGGCAACCATGATCTGCACATGAACATACCACAGTTGATAGGGTTGTGTGTTTGTCGGTTTCCAGTAGATGCACTCCATGGCCTTGCAGATCAGACTTTATAGGCTTACTGGACTATGCATCCCATGGTGTGTTGTGCACCCACAGATGTGGGGAGTGCCATATGTTGCTGTAACACATTCAATGGTTCCAGGTCCTGTGGAGTGGGTGAGGCTCAACAGACTGTTCAGGTGCAGGGTCTGTTTGTTCTGTAGTGCATGCATGACACATATTGGGAAACAATGCAATCCAATTGCTGCCATGCTTCTGGCTTTGGGGGGAGCTGTTCAGCCATTGTACATGTGATATCTCCTGGTATGATGTCAGGGACTATCGTCAGTGGGGGGTGGGTATGTATACATGGGCCTGTCTGACAGGATGTCGACAATGTCAGTAAGGTACAGTTGCCCCTGACTCAGCACATATATGCGTGTACATTACTATTTATTACATAGCTGAAGGACATGTCATGATTCTCAGTCTGGACTCCTTCTCAGCTACTCTTTACAAAACACCGACAAACCTGAGCACTAATCCCGGTTATACTCTTTTACACACTTAACACCCTACTGATCCTTTGTGATCAGGCTACAGAGTATGTCATAATACAGTGGCATGTCCAGGGGTCGGTTTCATGTGCACTATTCAGTCCAGCTAGTGAATATTGTGGTTATGACACAATGTCACATCTGCCTCATGTACACAGACAACCCTCTCCTCCTCACATCACGCTCACATATATGTGGGAGATGTAACAATGTTGACATACAGGATGCTGAGCTCTCTCGACCCATGACTGGCATAGTCTATCAGGTGGTGAGGGTGACCACACACACCACATATCAGTCTCAAATACACCAAAAGTGACAGCAAACAAACCACATTATCACACATACACATATTCGGAGGCTCTACATGCACTCTGCCTAAGCAGCAGAGACCTCCAAAGCAGACACACACATACAACTGCTACCCCACTACAATGCCCACGTCACACAGTTCACAATGTCAGTGTGCCATGCAGTCACTGCCCTTTGGGCTAATCAACACACCTCATACACTTGTTATAGGTGACACTTAATGTCAGACACACTGTCGTCCCACTCACCAGGCCAGACAGGGAAATAGTCACTTTGAGCTGTCTCTCAGGTGCCAGGATCTGCCACATAACACATGCACTCAGGTCACTCCAAAGCAAGTCCAGGACTGGCTCCATCTTTGTCCATGCTGGTGCATACAACCTCAGACGTTCCTCCCTGGACCACATGACATGGAACATAGAGGAACTCTGCGATCATGTAGTCCAGCCCAATATTACCCTGACCTTGTCTAGCATCTTACACTCACCAAGTATGATGTCACATTATACCAACAAACTGATCATGTTTAACAGTTAGCTAACATATTGGTGGTATTCAAAGGGGATACAGTGTCTGTCACCCTGGGGTGACATGCTCGACATGCCACGTAGCTTCCCTATGGACTGCTTGCATGTGTCACCCTTGGACATTTGAACACTGGCTAGTGCACTTGCTGCCACCATACTGCCCTATTTAAGCAGGGCTCAAAGGACAGAACCACCTCCATAGGCATTACAGAGTACACGACACTGAGGGTAATGCTGCTCAACACCAGATGTATTACCTCAAATTGCGCCCACTCAGGAATCTCCTCAGTATGGAGGACAGTAATATCTGTGCACTAACAGACACATGGTCCAGGCTTCCACATGCACACCAGCACTACCAGGTTGTATTTCGTACCATGCTTTCTGACCACATAACTCAGAATGGCCAACACAAATAGGGGTAGTATCAATATACATCACAGATACACATACCTCCAGGTTGGTAGCACTGCACAATGCATCACGGACCATACATATGCACCTAACATTGCGCAAATCTGCCTTTTGGTTTGTTGCCTGCTACAGACCACACTCCCCAACTCAGCAACCTCACTCAGCTTTCCTGGGAACATTGGACCATATGAAGGTCTCCCCAAACACAATTATATTGGGTGACATCAAATACCCACAAATTGACTATGGATAGTACTCAGGCCCCAACACCATCGCCCAACAGTTGCTATTATTTCTAAACTCATATGCTATGGCACAACCGGTCACCACACCCACAAGAGGGGACAACATATTGGACATGATCATCACCGACATGGGGACTCTATGTTCCACACCTGCGATATACCCCTCATTGGTAAGGGCAGAACACACTTTATCTCACTAGACATCCATATCCCGTCCCCACACCCATCCTGGGTAATCTTGGTGAACTTCCCAAAAGCAAACATCACACTCCTCCAAACCACGGTGGTATCCTTCAGAGACCCTGGGTCAGTGGTAAATATTGCTCAGACTGCTGAATCCTTTACATACACATTCTATGGACACCTAGTGGATCGCATGGATCGTTACATCCAAAATAACAACTGGACTCACTCCTCCAGTGGTAGTGGACCTGTGTGGTAGACCCCAGCCATTAATATGCTTTACAACAAATGGAAGAAGCTACTACATGATAGAGTACAATCCCAGACAGGGAAGGCATCTGTGATCTGTACTAGCAGACTGCTACAATCACTCAGGTATTTATGTCAGGCACGCTTCTAACGGACAATTGCACCAGACACATCGGACACTCACAAGGCCTTCTTCAGTTGATTCAGGTACCTGGCTGGACACTCACTGATATGATGTGTGTTACTGCATACTGACTAAACATACCCTAAACCCACTGGCATTGCCATCATCCTGGCAAACAGGTTCAGTGCAGATGTGTCCCCCCCATCCCCCCTAAGGTGCTACTGTCCATACCAACAGAATGTAACCTCCCAGACATCATGAGTAAACAGGTGAGTGCTGCCCTCCCCACGGCGGACAACGCAACATCAATGGGACCAGACAGTGTCCCGGCTTGTGTCGTACACAGCCTTCATGACACACGTAACACTCACATTACGTCACTGTTCTATATAAGAGTTACTGCATGATATGTACCCATGGAATGGCGTACAGCGATAGTGGTCCTGCTGCAATGAATACTGCCACAACAGACCACAGACAATATCGGCCTAAAAGGCTAACTAGCCTGTTTTGCAAAGGTAGGGAGTGTATTGTAATGGGACTTATGCACATAGACATGGGAAACCTACAGACACTGGGTCCTACACATTACAGCATTGTTGTGGGCAGATCTTGCCTGTTGGATTTGTTCATATTCTTTCAACAGTTACCAGGTCCATCAGTGTTGGGATGGTTGTCCACACAGCCTGCCTGGATCTTGCGAAACCCTTCAACACAATACCCCACTCGGCCATTATGCATAGGCTCACCTGCATCAATATCGACACATATCTGACACGATGGATTGCTACCTGGAGCAGGGATAGCACCCACATGCTCAGTGTTGCAAGTGCCATATCTGACTATACACCAGTTACACATGGCATCCCACAGGGCTCAGTCCTGGGACCTCTCTTGTTCAGTATATATTTGTGTGATATACAGGCTATCACAGGAGGGATACGGCTGCCCATGTTCACAGATGACTGCAAACTGGGTGCCATAATCAGCTCTCCTGCTGGCACATGCATACTCATACAGGGTCTCACAGAGATAGGTTGACTGGTTCCTGAGCCATGGCCCACGGCTACATGCCATTAGTTGCATAGTCATCCCCTTTGAGGATGACAAGATGCCCACACATTACCACATAGGTTGTAATCCATTACATACAGTAGTTGTTAAGGGTTGGGGACACGACCTGTTCGTACTCTCGCCTTTGACAATCCTATTGCCATAGTGGTTAGACAGTAAGTCTACATAGCCCACCATATTCCACATGGTTTCACATGTTGATCACGTGTGGTCATTGTGCTCCTATACTCTTCATGACCATGCTTGGTTACTATGCCACCTTTGGGATGTATCTTACCTGACACCTGCAGCAACTGTAATGGCCACAAATGTTACTCTTCGAGCAGATGTAGGGACTCACACAGATGCACTGCACAGTTCCGATACAGTAACTCCAGCTCTACTCAGTCACTTGCCTCCTACATGGATGTGTTGTGTGCCTGTAGTTGAAGGCAATATAAGACCCAGATTTACTGGACATGTTCCACCTCAGGATATCCAACTCCCTTGGTGCTACACACTCCAGGGACATATACCTCAGCACTGATGTTAAAAGGACATGCTGGGGGGACAGATTATTATCAGAAAGCCTCCACTCACTTCGGAGTGTAGTCCCGGTTTTGCATAGGCAGAGCCACCCACTGACCACCTACAGGTGACATCTTGACAAGTGGATGGGTGATTGCATGTTTACCCATGGGATATCTTCTGGGTCCCTGCTAGACAGAGGCACAATACACTGAATGTAAATGGGCTATCTTGTGTGACCTACTATTCACAGGCACAGTGCTCTGATTTGACTGGGTTGCAGTAGCCAAACACACTCTGGCTATGCGTGTACATGCCCTAGGGCAGATAGCCTAGTATCAACCTCTGAACCTATGATCATTTTCATGATGCACAATGTTTATTGCTGCTACTGTTTGCAGGTTTTTATCATCTTTGCTTTCACACTTTATATGAACCGCACAGGTATCTGCAGAACATATTTGCTTATGGCAGGGTTCCACTATATTATATACGTGTCTGTTGTCATATAAGTGTGTGCACAGGGCAGATTGCTGTGTAGTGAGAGGTTCCTGGGTTAACACATGCAACTGCCTGCTATGTGTGGACCAGTGCTGTACTCCAACATGGCCTAAGTGTGTCAGCATGCCCAGTTCAGACTGTCAGTGTTCTGTTGCCTGACATTTGTCTCATGTATTCGTGTGTGAGCATGCCCAGTGTGACCTTTCAGTATGTTGCTGTCTGAGGTCCACTACATTTGTTGATGTATGTCTACATGTCCATTATTAACATTTGTACTATGTGTGTTGAAAGTCAGGTTCTCTTCTTACTGCAGGACTCACCTTTGTGTCATAACTCGACAGGGATTTTGCTGTGCCTGCAGGGTTTCTGTGAAATACTTTGCATAGACTTATCAACATTTCTTCATACAGGCTAACCACTACACTACTGTCATGGTTCAGTGATTCAGTACTATGAATATAGTGCACAGTATCCTGGGTTTGAGGCCCATTGCCGCTTATATTTTCATACTGAGCAGACCAGACTGCTTAGGGGCCAGTAGAGCAAATCTGAGCATGTTGGCTTTTATTCAGCTATGCCCTACCTAGACTCAGCTTGTCCAGCATTGCTCAATATTAACCATCATTGCTGGACATTGGCCAATATTACTCTACATTGACCACATTTGTAGTAGTTGGTGTGTGCAATTTTTTTAACATTGACTTCATGATGGCAAATGCTGTTTAGCACTGCTTTATATTGCTTAACACATGGCAATCATGCCTCAGGTGTTGATGCAGGGCTACCTGTGTCGGATGTACATACTACACTCCTTATACATGTTTGAAAGCAGGTAGTGTCAACGTAGGTATCCCTTTTACTATATGTGCAGGTCAGAGAGAGGTATCATTTCCAGAGTTCCTACTGAGCCAGTGTATGTGCTATACGTTGCCTCTTTGCCAAGGCCAAAGCATACTGGGCATGCCTCCTTCTGCCTACTGGGGCAGGCTTAGGTTGTTTCTCCTCTGAGTCACGCTCTGCCTGTGATGGCCTTGGCAATGGTGGGGGGCTGTTTGGCCCAGGCCTATGCTGGTCCTGCTGCAGCTGTTATCGCAGGATCATATTATGTAGCATAGCACACAACATGACAATTTGGGTACATGTAGTTGGTGAGTACTGCAAGGCTCCACCAGATGTGTCCAGGCACTGGAACCGTGACTTGAGCAGCCCAACACACGCTCAATTACATTTCGTGTTTGTGCGTGTGTCTCATTATGGCATTCCTGTTCAGGTGTGTGTGCGTTTCTGATGGGTGTCATCAGCCACGGCTCCAGTGCATAGCCAGCATCCCCCACTAGGTGACCATGTGGGATGTCCCCACTGGCAAATGTCTGGTACAGCTGCATCAGATGCCAGATATGGGAATCATGGTAGCTTCCAGGGCAGCCAGCACACATATTCAGTATTATGCCCTGGGCATCACACATGACCTGGCAGTTGATGGAGGGGAAGCCCTTGTGGTTGAAATAGAGCCTACCCTGCTCACCGGCTGGTGCTTTGATGCATATGTGCGTGCAGTCTATTGCACCCACTACCTCAGGGTATTCTGCTATTTGCTGGAAGAGATGCATATTGCTGGCCAATACCTCATGGGAATTGGGGAAATATACATGATCACTGACATGTGCTGACATGGCATCCAGGAACTGATGCAATACCCTGGATGCTGATGCCTGTGATATCACGATCATATCAACAGTTGGTCTCTGGAAGGTACCGGTTGCTAATATGCTTAGGCCAACATATACCTTAGTTTCCACTGGGATGGGTTCCCCTCTGTTGGTTCTGTGTGTGAGGCGTGGCCTGCACAGCTCAACAATTTGCTGCAAGAGGTCTCTGTCCACTCTATAGCGCTCCACTATCTCCAGCTCATGTAGCCCCTGGTAGGTAACCCTGGGCCTGTACACTCTTCTCCGTCTCCTCACTGTGGGTTGTCCGGTAGCATTTGCATTATCACCACCCTCAGCATGTTGCATATGTCGCTTTATAACAGCAATGGCAGCCCCTAACATTTTTTGTCTCAGTGAAGCCTTTTCAGTTTTCACTTCTATTAGCTTACTGCAGTGTTGCAGTGTCTCTTGAGAGAAACATAATGGACTGTTGTTTGCAGACTTTTAAGTGCTGGGCTGGGCTGGGCTGGGCTAGTGTTCTGCCTGGGTAATTGCCTGATTCTGATTGTTTTCACCTGCTAGCTCTGATAGTACTTCCTGGTAACTTCCACTATTTGGTGTGCTTCCTATTTCCTTACTGTTTCCTCGAGGGGGGGAGCGCCGCGCACACAAGCGCGAACACGTGCACAGCAGCTAACACACACGCACACATGCTTACATGGACTAAAGCTTGCTTATTCTTCTTAAAACGGGTGCACACCAGCGCAAACGCGCTTACAACTGTTTACACAGCCTTACATATGCTTACTCCAGCTTACACGCGCGCACACACGCTAACACACGCTCACACTGCCTTACTCGGGTTTACTGGCACGCACACGCGTGCATGCATGCTCAGCAAGAAACTTTGGTGATATCCATGGCATACACCTTCGATTTCTTGACTTCACCTGGCCTTCCTGTTGACACACCTCTTTCACTATTATGTAAATGTAAGCTGACACGTGACACTCTGCTCCAATGAGCTTCACTCCTTTCATACATACCCCCCTCATGATGTCACCTATCTTCTACTCTGTTACTCCCCTTATCCTACTCCTACACTCCACTGACTCTGCTCATTTGCCATGTAAACGTGCGATTCACTATCCTAACTCTCATTTGCATAGGATTGCCTACTAATGCTTAGTTACATCTCTTAGACTGAGCTTCCCCCCTTAGCAACCTCTACTTGTCTTCAGCCTGCCATTCCCTTGCATTGTAAATTCATTTTAGCTATAAAATCCACATTTGTGGATCTTAATTATTAATTTTCTGCTTTTTAGGGTGCAGCGCGTTTGCGCGGTGCTGCTCTATGGTTAAACTCCGGAGATCGGTATAAAAAAAAAGTTATTTTATTTTTAATTTACATCACTTCCGGTTGCCAATGGCCATATTTCTGGCCATTGACATGCGTCCTTCTGTGGATGCATGCTTTTTTTCCAGCTGACATGTCTCTGTTTTGCTATTTGCAGAAGCGGACTCAGTTATCAACTGAGTACATTTCTGCAAATAACACTACTCCTACTCGGACAGGTTCGGGTTTCCTGGATCGCAAATTTACCTCATTTGCATGGCCTTCACCTGCAATTGAGGTAATTTGCATATCCCAGCCCTGTCCGTGTAGGACTAGTTTGGAGAGCTCAGTTGCACGCCCCTACCGGCTGTCCCTGGATTGCTCAGCGGACATGTTGGCTGCATGGAGTCTTACTCTACTCTAAGACTCCGTGCAAGTCTTCGTGAATCCAGCCCATTGTCAATATCCTTGTAAATTTATTACCAACTTCACCCTTCAGACTGCTATACAAAGCCTTGGCATAATTAAATCCCTTACTCCCTTGATTATTTATAAAGACCATTTACTAAAGTGTTAATAAGGACCAAAAATACTTCATCCATGGAACCTGACAATATAAGTGGTTACTTAATTAGTAAATATTAAAAATGTGCCCTTGTAGATACCTTCCTTAAACTGTCTAAATTAAGTTTAGCCACTGGTTTTGTCCCTGATGAGTGCACACTGCAGTGGTGATGGCCATCCATAGGGGTGGCCTTACAACTGACTCGGGTACTTATATATCTGCCAGCCTTACAAGCCTCATCTGCAAAGCCAAGGGACTTGTCATAAATGACCTCATAAACTGCAATATCAAGAATTTTATTATACCTGACCCTTGACCCCAATGGTTAGAGTTTGTGAAGAGTAGATCTTTTCTACTAAGTCTAGTAAACTTTTCTAAAAGAATAAGGGAGATTACAGGTGGTAGCCATGCAGTACACATGGTGTATCATAACATGGCCAACACCTTCAATACCATTCCTCATGCTGGCATCATACAGAAGATAAATGCTTCAATAATGGACTCACTTGTGGTAAATATGAATAGCAAACTAGCTGGAGGACAGAACCCACACAGTGCAAGTTATAGGCACCTCATCAAAAAGTATGAAAATGATCAATGGTGTCCTTCAAGGATCAGTGTTGAGGCCTCTTCTTTTCAGCATTTACTTCTCAAATCTCCAATAAGAGAGCCAATAACTTTGGCTGACAAAAGTTTACAGATCTGCAAATGTCAATCTCCAACACCCAAACACTCCAGAATGAAATCATGGGCTCATAGGTTCATATGTGATTACTAGGCTAATGGCACTAGAGCCTTTCCAAGCCTAGCTAATAATACCCAGGATATGACCAAGGATTATATGGGATGGGAGTCATAGCAGGATAGTGGGTGTTTGGGTGTTGGAGCCCTGAGTCATTGTACAGACTGCCTCTGTCCATAAGGAACATGAGCAGTACCACAGAAGTGAATTTATGGTTCCCCATCCATTTACCCAAATTCTTTTTGAAGAGAGTGAGGGACAAGCTTTGTTTCCATAAATGAGTTAGCCTTTGGGATATGAATCTGTCTCTCCAGCAAGTTATGTTAGCGTCACAAATAAGGTTTGGGTCTACAGAATGTGTAAAGCTTATAAATTTTTTTCTTGCAAATATGTAACATTTTCATCAGGGCTGGATTAGATCATGCCTTGTGGGTCAGGCATAAGTTCCCTCTGAATAACCAGTATGAGATGGTGTAAAGGGATAGGGCCTTTAGCTTGTCTGCATAAGATATGAGTCTTATGATTTGTATTTTTTTAGTGAGAAACCTCTGGGGCAGCTCCATTTGGTGTAAGTGCCTGATTAGGTACATGCAGAAGGGAGCACTGTACTCGATTATGGGTCTGATGAGAGCCGAGGACAATGGCACTATGCCTTTGATCTTGATGCCATGCCTTTACTTATAAGTTGAGCCACACAGAAGGATTTCCTCACTGCTGTAGCTAAATGGTGGTCAGAGTTTAGGTTGCTATCTATCTGTGTTCCTAGGTCCCTCACCACTGGGTGTACTATCAATATTATAATTTGCAGTGCTATCTGATTTACCAAAGGGCATGATTACACATTTCTTTTAGCATTTAGACTCAGACCATGGTTTTGGCACCATGTGTTTGTCATTTTTAGGCCTGTTTGTAGGATGTCAGCATTGACTGAAGATTCAGTGATTACTCCCAGCTTACAGTCGTCAGTGAACTTGGTGAGCCAGAGGGCCCCAACATTATCCTTCTCTTCAGAGAAGTATATACCAAACAGGAGGGGTCCCATCATTAAGGCACCAATAGTAACAGGTTTCTTATTGGAAGTGGATTTACCTATCCAGACAACATGTGTCCTGTTAGTGAGCCAGATGGCTATGTATCTGATGATGTAAGGGTTTATTCCTAACTCAGTAAGTTTATCTATGATCTGCAAATGGGGGTCTATGTATTGGAAGCTTTGGCCAGGTCTAGATAAGCAGTGAGTTCCATTTTACACTCATCCACGGCCCTGCTGACTTTCTCAATGAAGTCCACTAGATTGAGCAGTCAAGAACTCCCTTTGAAAGAGCCAAATTGAGACTGGTCCAGTTTTTGGAGAATTCCTATGTCATTATTGATTAGATCTATGATAATTGTCATCCATGGCCTTGCAGATAAGACTGGTCAGGCTTATGGGTCTGTAGTTCCATGGGTCAGTTGATGGACCCCCTTTTGTGCACAGAGACAACTACTGCAGTCCTCCATTCTTCTGTGACAAAGCTTGTCTGCAGTCTGTGGCTATAGAGGGTTTCTAGTGGCCCTGATAGATATTGTTTTAAACTATTTAATAAGCATCTTGGAATATTGTCAGGACCAATAGAGGCTGTGTTTTTGGCTTTAGCGAGCACAGTAAGGACCTATACCCTAGTGATGATTGGTAGGGGGGTGGTTGCAGGTATTTCTTTGGGTGTGGTAGGGGGTGATGGGGGGAGTTTGAACTAAACCTGTTGATGAACAGGTTTGCTATAGTTTCAGGCTCGGTGTGAATGTTGCTCTTCATGACTAACTCAGCCCATTGCTGAACATTCCCCTGAGGTTTTGAAAATAACTAAACAAAGATTTGTGGTTATCTTTTACATGGGAGGCTATCTTTCCCTCATAGTTTGCTTTGGAAGATTTGATGAGCTCTAATTTGTTTCTTTATATTGATGGGTGTGTTTTTTCACTGTTTTGTCTGTTCCTTCTTGGCTTTGGAGAGGATTTTTTTCTTTTTGTTGAATAGCCTATTTATGCTAGAGGTCCAGGTTTATTTTTGTCAGTAATCATAGGTGTGACTTGGACAAGTACTGCCCCCTTTATGCAACTATGAATGTTGTTGTACAGCGCTTTTGTGTACAGCTCAGAGTAGGCCTCACTGTCATACAGGTTAGGAGGGGCTTGGAAGTTTAATAAGCTGTCACTTAGTTTGAGGTAATTGGCCTTAGCAAAGCTCTTAACAGATTTGGTGTTTAATGGGGGTTCTAGGTTAGCTTTAATACTAAAGGAGATCATTTTATCATCCGATTTTATCAGGAACGGGTTAATGCATGGGAGGAGCATCATCCTCCCATGTTTGTGAGTACTAGGTCAAGGATATTTGTACCTCTAATTGGGAGCTAACTAGTTGCTCCAGGCTGTTTGCAGTGATGAAGTGCAAAACCTCTGAGCAAGTGAATTATGGGTTGTATAAGTCTCCCAGTTTATGGAGGTGTAGTTAAATTCACCCACAAGTATGGTGTTAGGCTGAATGTTAAGAGATTCCAGTAGGTTTAGGTATGGGGAGTGTTTTTTCCAGACTCATGTTAGGAGATCGGTTGCTAGCAAGGATATGATAGGGGGTCGCGCCTATGGTTAGTTGGGCATGGAGCAGCTCAAGCGAGTGATGTTGTTGGACCAGTCTAGCAGTGTACTTGTCCTTTGTGAGCACTGAGAAACCTCCTCCATTTGTTTCATCCTGAGCTGAGGGGGATTGAGATGTATGAAAGGCATTGTAGTCTTTGATAGCCAGGGTGTTTTCTATGGTTGTGAACCAAGTTTTTATGCCTGTACATATGTCTGTATTCTCCAGGGTGAGGAGTGCTTCCAGGGAGTGCAGTTTTTTATTTAAACTCCTAGCACAGAGCAGCAGTACCTTTAGGTAGTCAAGAGTGATCTTTGTTGTGTTGGAGAGTTTAACAACTTGGCATGCCCTAAGAAAAGCACTATGAAGATACAGAAAGTTTTTGCCAGTATCTGAAAGCGAAGTGGTGACAAGTGCAAACCATCTCTGGCAAAGCATCGTGGTTTGATGATCATATCTTCCCAGGTTGGCAGATATTGGATCTACTTGATGTGACACCTAAAACTAAGGATATTGTTGAAGTCAATCAGTTTTTTGCTGGTACTGTGGCATCATCATTGGAAAAGGTAAGATGCTACTCTAGGCTAGATTCATACCCGATTGGGACACATATTTAGAGATCTCCATCATATCTCTCTTTATGTAGCTCACTGAGGGTCATCTTAGATTATTTACACCCACATGGACTATGACCATGACATACTGGTACTTATGGTTTAAAGACCTAAGTACATGTGTGATCTGGTGAATCCTGGCTCTAGACAGACAGCTCACTGTGATCTTCTCCTTGTTTAGCCTGGTAAGAGACACATCAGTAAATCTTACAATGGAGTCCTTAATAACTGACATTTTTGGTTGTGTGGTGTGTTGCCTTATGGGCTTGGAAGTGGGGCTGCTATGATTTTCAGAGTTATGTGTTATGTGATGTGCTGTCTTTTTTGAGGGTGCACAGAGCCACTGACAGCTTAAAGATTTCATTAGATTACAAGTGAGTGCCTCCACTTATGTTGGCCTATGTGTTTGTTCCTTTGTGTTGGCAGTGAGTGTTTTAGGTGTAATGCTAACAACCTGGTTTGCATTTTTCATATGTGTATATGAGAGTTTTGCCTCCAATGATGTTGCATATTGACATCTTTCACATACACTGTGTTTGTTTTAAAATTGAGTGGTTGTCAGTGAACCTGATGCAGTTACTACACTGTCTCAGGATGTCCATATCCACCAGGCCAGAAACAGAGATGACAGGGAAGCACCAATCTATTATACCAGATCCTTAGTAGATGGGAAGGTGTGTAGGGGAGAATCAAATAAAGGTCTAAGTTAAAGTGTTTAGCAGTATATTATTAGAGGACCTGCAGTGCTGCTGCCCTCTGCATAAACTGATAGGTCTTTGAGCAGCTGTGAACAGTGGAGAATATAGAGAGCATTTTCTATACAGGACCTTAAACTGGAGTGGTTTGATTATATACAAGGCACAGGTAACCACGTTTGCATGATGCACCAACATAAGGCTTTTATACCAGCAGGATGAAAGACCTTTACACAGTTAAGTTCTGAGGTCAATCAGATAAACACACAACAAGCCTTCCACCAGCAGTTCCCAACTCGGATGGATTGAGTCAACCCTCTGCTCCCAGCAGAGTGCAAAAAACCCTCTTCATGTAAAATGAACTGGTTTTGAGCTCAAGTGCTGTAACAAATGCTTTACAATAAAATGCATAATTCATGCAGTATCAGGAATCCTTGGAAGTAAGTTCACAAACCCTGAGAAATGTTCACAAATACAGAAAAAAGTGCACAAATGTAGGAGAACTTATACAAATACAGAAAAACTTTGCAAAGTTTAGAAATATTTTGGCAAACTCAGAACCACGTTTGCAGTATTAGAGGAGGTTAGGAAATGTCAGAACACTGTTAAAATGACCTAAGAGCAATGCAGCAATAAGCAGGTTGCATTTTTTAACAAGTGCAGGCTGAAAAACAGTGATAAGTTCAGTCAACTCAATAAATGCAGCTCAGAAATGTTAAATAGCACTGAGATAGTTGAAAGTGCAAAAAATGCCTATATCAGCTATGTAGGTCCAGATGGTTTTAGAAGCACCCAGGTCTTGTAGTCACAAGTGTCCAAGCTAGGCACAGGGAAGCCTAAATAGTAAACGCTTGGTGTACTAATACAGCCTAAAACTAAATGCTAAAAAGTATAGTATCATCACTTTTGGATGACATGTCTTTCCCTTCATCATTGTATATAGGCAACATTCCACTTCAAAATGAAAATGTAGTAAGGTACCTAGGAGCTTGGGTTGATAATTACTTTTGACCATCAGGGAGTCATTTTATTTAGCACAGATAATTACCAAAGTAATATCGCCAAGGTCTAAAGTAGTAATCTTTCCCCTTATAGTCACCATTGGTCAGACTAATTATCAAGTGCAATGCTCCCTTTGGGATGTATCTCACTAAACATGGCAAGCAATTAGAATTATCCCAAGGTTTCATAATGAAAAAAATCACAGAACTGAAGTTTCCAAGCTATGAAGAGAGACTAGAAGCTCTGTCCATTTGTTCAGTGTCTTACAGACTTTGGAGGGAGAGCTCTGTCTTACTTTCCTCATCATTAGAGACTTGGTTGATGTGGACCTCCTGTGTCTCCACAAGTCCATAGGCTAAACCAGTACTAGAATCAGACACTTGTATCTTCAGCAACAGATAAAGAAAATGGGGAAGGGACAGGGTTATAGCCCACTAACTCTCTAACCTCTGGAATAAACTTCATCTGCATATTAAGAAATGTGATTTGCTATCTTACTTTAAATATAACTTAGATGACTGGATGGATACCCACAAATTTAATCAGGAATTGATTGGCATGATTTTCTTGGAAAAAGGAGGTATGGTCAGAGGGAGGGTATTGGTAAGGTGTAAATGGTCATAAGAATAATCACCATCATTGTTATTATCATCATCAACCCTGTTTTTCTCATTTTGTTCATGAAGCTGGGTGTTGCATTAACTGTCACAGTCTCTCTTAATTCAGAGTCACTCTCCTAATTTCTTTGACAGTCACACCTTACTATCACAGGTCTTCTATCACATAATCAAAACATCTCTTTGGAGGATGCTCATTTTCTCTTGCCTTCTTCCTGTCTGTCTCAAATCTTCTTCACCTGATTGCCTTCTGCTTTCTTTCTTATGTGCCTGAGCCACTGTAATCTGTTCTATTTGACCTTTTCTGCATACCTCTCAACTGTGTAGATTTTCACAGAATGTCCGTATTTTTGCCTGATATTTTTAATCTGTTTCTCATAAAAATTGTGTTTTTCTGACAAATCATTGGCAAATCATTGAAGTTTAAGGTCAGAAAATAATGACAGACATTTGCGTTTCAGATCTCAAACCCTTCAGAAAATTCATGCTAATGCAAAATCTGTTATTTAATCAATTGTCTAAGTTTGTAAGGACAATACTTTAAAGTATTCCTATTTTGTGCCTTTTCCCCATTATTTATGGTTTTCTCCAGATTTCCTGTTTTAAGAGGTTGAGAGGTATGCTTCTCTGCAATTGGAGCTACTTGAGTTTCTACTCTGATATCCATGTTTTTTTTTTGTCTGTCCTACAGAGTGCATCCTGGCACTCATCTCAGTCACTTCATCTCCATCACCTCTAGCTTCCTCATCTTGTCTGCCTTCACTACCCAGGTGTCTGGACCAAATATTAGTACTGGTCACACTACTGTTATGTTCACCTTACTTTCCAGATTCTTTGGCATTCTTCTGTCACAAATAGCCTAACACTGTGCCAATTGGCTGCAGCCTCTCTGATTTTAGATTTGACCTCTTCATTTAGACCTCCACTATCTTCAACCATCCCTCTCAGGTACTTAATGTTGTTAATCTGTTCCATGATTTTCCCTTCTATCTCAATTCTCAGCTTCATCTAATTTCCTCCATTTGTTGCCATTACAACTTTCTTATCTGTACTAGGGTTCATCCTTGTACCTTCAGCTTTGCATTCCATTCCCTTATCATTAACTGAAATTCTTGTGTAGAGTCTGCATGTAATGACACATTGTCTATATTTAGCAGTTTTATTTATGTGTCTCCTCTGACCTGTTTGCTTATGTAGTCCACCTCTAGTATGAACTTCCAGTATGAACAGCAGTGGGCTCAGAGCTAAACCCTAATGTACACCCACTGTCACTGGGAACATAGCATGCACTAATTCTACCAATGTTTCTGGGAGTTTGAACCACTGCAGGACTGCCCAAATCAGCTTTCTTTGGCCCTTGTCACATGCATTCTCCAAGTCGTGGAATGTCCTTTTGGACGCTTTCCTCATCTCTGGCTTCTTCTCAATTATCTGTCTCTCTGTCTGTCTGTCTCTCTCTCTGTAAACATCAGGACAGTTATGTTGCATCCTGATCTGAATCTGAATGGTTCATCTCCCGTCTTACTTCAAACTACTCCACATCTTCATTTATCAGTCACCCTGTCCAGAACTTTCAGTTCTTGCAGTGTGATAGGAGTTTGATACCTCTGTATTGCCCACAATTGTAGATGCCCCCTTTGTACTTGCATGCTGGAACTAGAATACTTATTCTTCAGTCATCTGGGATACAACATTCTTTCCATACTGCTATGAGTACTCTCAAGAGCCATTTGTCGGGTGTATATTAGTTTGCCAAAGTCAAATTATAACAAATGGCTGTTCATTGGACTGAAATCAATAAATGGCCACTCATCAAATGTTCATATCAGAGAACATTTTTCTCAGGGAAGGAAATGACTTGGCAAACATACAGAAATGTACCCTTTTTCCACTGTAGTGTGATCTAGGAGTTGGTATATATAAGTAGGGGTGTGAGGTGTGTGGTGGGCACAGTCCCCTACATTGGAGGTGTGGGGGTATAACTCCCCCACTTTGGTGGATTTGATGTACTGTGGTGTGTGTGTCGGGTGGTCTGTTAGCCAAGTCATTTCCTTCCCTGGGAAAACATTCACCAATGTGAACATTATAGGAAAAGCTGTTCAGTGTTTTTGGTTTGATGAATAGTCGTTCACTGTAATTAGACTTCACCAGTGTGCCACCCAGCAAGGCAAGACAATGTACTTAACACTTTAGTCATAGGTGACTCTATAGTCAGGCACACTGATGTCCCACTCACCAGGCTGAACAAGGAGAAAATTACAGTCAGCTGCCTGTCGGGTGCCAGGATCCGCCACATAACACATGCACTCAAGTCACTCCACAACAAGTACAAATATGACTCTGTCATTGTCCATGCTGGAGTGAATGACTTGAAACATACCTCCCTGGACTACATGAAAAGAGACATGAAAGAGCTCTCAGATCATGTGGCCCAGGCAGGTATGACCCTAGCCCTGAGTAGCATCCTGTTTCGCATAGAATGATACCACAATATAAGGTCAAAATGACTGACTTCAACAATTGGCTAAGATTCTGGTGTCACTCAAATGGGATCCAGTATCTGTCTGCCTGGGATGACATGATTGATAGACCACAATGCTTTGCCAGAGATAGTCTGCACCTGTTATCTCTGGGATTCAGGTTACTGGCTAAGGCTCTTGCCATCCCTATAGTGCCTTTTTTAAGCAAAGTTCAAAGGACAAAACTACCACCATAACAGATGCAAGCATGCAAAATCTGAAGGTAATGCTATTCAATGCTAGAAGTCTAAACCTCAAAATGCACTCTCTTGAGGCACTCCTAAAAATGGAGAACATCGATATCTGTGCAGTAACTGAGACCTGGTTTAAGGCTCCAGAGAGCACCCCAGCAATACCAGGCTACAACTCTTACCACACTTTTCGGCCACCAAACCAGGATCGAAACACTAAAGGTGGAGGAGTGTTCAACTCTTACCACACTTTTCGGCCACCAAACCAGGATCGAAACACTAAAGGTGGAGGAGTGTCCATATTCACTAAGGATATTCACAACACCAGGTGAGTTGCCCAACATAATGCATCTGAAAGTCTCCAGGTGCATCTAACACTAGGTAAGACTGCAATCCAAATTGTAGCTTGCTACAGATCCCCCACCATGCCCCAAGATTCTCACTACACCTTTCTAAACATACTGGAAAATATTAAGATGCAACCAAACACCCCAATACTGGGTGACTTCAACTATCCTGCAATTAACTGGGAAAACTACCCGTGTACAAACACCTTTAACCAACGGTTCTTGAAATTCATAAATTCCAATGCCCTGGATCAACTAATCCATTGTCCCAACAGGGGCTCCAATATCCTAGCCCTGGTCATTACCAACATGACAAATCGATGCTCCACACCTATGGTCATCCCCTCGTAGGTCAGGTCAGACATTAAGCTAATTACCCTTAACTTCCACATCCCATCCCCACCCCCCCCAGTAAGGAAACCTCCATAAAAAACTTCTCCAAAGCCAACTTCATGCTACTCAAGTCAGAAGTGACAAATGTCATGACATCCTTGCAGATGGGAACTGAAAGTTCAACTGCTGAGTCCTGCTCTAAGGTACTGTATGAGCACATCCACTCATGCATGAATCGTGCCAACCTAAATAAATCTAGGATGCTCTCCTCCAAAAAAAATGAAGCCAATCTGGTGGTCCCCTGACATAAACAAACTTTACAACAAAAGGAAGAAACTGTTGTAGAAAAGAGGGAAATCCCAGGATGCAAAAAAATCCCTTACCAGCCTCAGTAAGAAGCTGAGCTCCCTCATAAAATCCTCCAAAGCTAGTTACGAAAATAAAATTGCCAAAGATTCCAAAGACAACCACAAGGCATTCTATAACTATGTCAAAAATCTAAATGGCAATGCTCAGATCTAATCTGAGCTACAACAGAATGGCATTAAATATACTGATCCCAAGGATATTGCCAATATCCTGGAAGATCGATTCAATGCCAACTTCACCCCCCTCACACCCCTTAAATGTCCCATTTCAATACTGGAAGATTGAAAGCATTCCAGTAATAATGACCAGACAGGTAAAAAATGCACTCTCCAAAGCTAAGAATACAGCATCCATGGGACCAGATGACATCCTGGGCTGTGTACTTCATGGACTACAAAATGAACTGGCACCTCACCTAAGTGTCATGTTTAATCATAGCCTCACCTCAGGCTTTGTGCCCATTGAGTGGCGCACAGCTACAGTTATCCCTCTCCACAAGGGGGGATCCACCATGGATTCCAGGAACTACAACCCCATCAGTCTGATGAGCCTGATCTGCAAGGCCATGGAACATATTATCATGGAACTTATAATCAAAGACATTGGCAACCTTCAAACACTAGACCCCACCCAGTTTGGATTCATGAACGGCCGATCTTGTCTCCTGATCCTGATTGACTTCTTTGAATCAGTCTTCAGAGCCGTGGACGAGAGTAAGGTGGTCCATACAGCCTATCTGGACCTCACCAAGGCCTTTGACACCATCCCCCACTCTGGAATCATAGATAAATTTACTAAGCTGGGCACTGATCCCTACATCACTCGATGTGCTGCCAACTGGCTTACTGACAGAACACACACTGTAAAAGTAGCTGACTCAAAATCCAGCTCCAGACAAGTGACAAGTGGAGTACCTCAGGGTTCAGTCCTGGGACCACTCTTGTTTGGCATCTACTTCTCTGAAGTACAGGCCATTACTTAGGGACTCTGGCTAACAAAGTTCACAGATGACTGCAAACTGGGAGCCATTACTGAATCACCAAATGATGTGGATACTCTACAAAAGGGCCTTACAGAAGCAGATGCTTGGTGCCAGAGTCATGGGCTCAAGCTCAATGCCAAGAAATGTATAGTTATCCCCTTTGCAAAAAAACATGTACCGATAAATTACCACATAGGTGGCAGTACACTAAACACCGAAAGTGTGATAAGAGACTTAGGGACACAGGTGGACAGTGGTCGTACCTTCAATAACCACAATGCCACACCAGTCAGGAAATCCTTCTATGTGGCACACCTCATCTCTAAGGGCTTTTCATCCAGAAAAAAGGAGGTCATTGTCCCACTGTACTCATCCCTCATTAGACCCATTATAGAATACAATTCCCCATTTGGTATGTACCTCTCAAGACACCTGCAACAAATGGAAAGGCCACATAAATACCTCACTAAAAGAATCACAGGCCTAAAGCAGATGCCCTATGCTGACCACCTTACAAAACTCCACCTATACTCTGTCGCATATCGTCTACTCAGAGGCAATCTCTGCTTAACATACAAGGCCAAGTCAAACCCAGAGCTGTTGGACATGCTAAACTTAAAAAAATCCCAATCCCTCAGAGCCACACACTTCAGGGATATAAACCTTGTCATCACAATAAACAAAACATGCTGGAGGGATGGGTTCCTGACCAAGAGACTCCCCAGACTCTGGAATAGACTGCCCATACATGTCAAGCAGAGCACCTCTTTGGCCCTCTTCAAAAGGAACCTTGACAATTGGATGGGAGAAAGGAAATTCACCCCGAGGATCATGTCAGTCATCCTACTGGACAGGGGTCCAGTTAAGTAAATAGTGTAGGAAGAAATAGCCAGGGAATTGTTATGGCTAGGCTTGTATAGGCCCTAGGGATAATAGCCTAGTACCAACCTATGAACCTATGAACTGATATAGACTCCATTTCTCCACATCTCACCCAACATTTTTATCATATCTGTAAACAAACATGTACACAAAACTTCCACAAAACAGTAAAACAAGTCAAAACAGCAGTGTGACAACTAGTATACAGGCTAAAAATCGTGTTTAATGATTAAAACAAAAAACTAAGACTTTTATCAAGACAACATTAGGCTTCTTCAGAGTTAACTAGTCAAATCCACAATACATTTAAATATCCCTCCTATAAATGATATCACAACATCCACAAATAAAAACGCAATGAACCAATACTACTTGTTTAAAAAACACAATGACTCAAATACCACATTACAAACTACATTAAAATCTAAATAATGGTGAGCATATGTATAACGGAAACAATGTTATAAAATGTAAACAAAATGTTGTATTCTGATCAAAGTTGTTATATTTGACCCACTCTTAATTTTAGAATAGGAAGTATTGAAATAATTTAATTCAGGCAAGTTTTGGTGTTGGCATTGAGTCTCAACTGCCAAATAACTTCCTTGAGTTCTAACTGAGTTCCAAGGTCACCACCCCTACCTATTTCTGTTACTTTATCCACTACAAAAAAAAAAATAAATAAAGAAATCTCTTAAAATTATGACACTCAGTAGAGTGTACATAAAGTGCATTAGTTACTTTTTTTGTTTTTATATCCCTTGTGTGTTCACCTATGCATTGCTTTAATCACCTAATGTTTTTTTCCTACATAATATGCTGGACATAACATGCCTGTAACTAAATATACCACATGCTTTGTGTTAAAGTCCACCCTACAAGGACAAGAAATCCCCCTATTAAAATGAGTGACCTTAACGTAGGGACCATCAGTAATAAATTTACAAAATCTACATGCACCACATTTACCCATTTGAGATTTAAAGGTGCCTGTCCCAATCTATTTTGTACTCTCCAACAATCCTTAAATATTTTGTCCCCTAGCATATGCTGTTTGTGGTGATCCCCCAAGAAGGCTTTTAATATCAGGAGAAGAGACAGTGTTCTAAGTGTCCATCAAAATCCTCACTAAACACTGAACATTATGATTGTAAGGAATTACCATAGCTCGTGTTTTATGACCAGACATATTTAACTCAGTTTGTGAGCTTGTAATATTTAAGCTTCTACCACTACAATTCAAAATCAGTTGGTATTTAGTTTTCTTATTATCTAGGACTTCTTTTTTAAGCCTGACCAACACATTTAATGGATAGTTTCTGTCTTTAAACATATTAAATAATATGCCAATCACATTTGTGAGGTTCCTGTCATCACTAATGATCCTTGATAATCGGACCAGTTGTCCTTTACCAATCCCTCGTTCTTGATTTACAGGGTGACAATTATCATAATGCAGAAAATAATTGGAATATGTTTTCTTCCTAAATATTGTAGAATCAAAACACGAGTTTGATAGCTATTTATAAAGACATATATCCAAATATTTTATATCTCTCCAATTCACTTTGTAAGTAAATCTTAAAAATATTGTAGAACTATTCATATAGTTAAAGAATTATTGAATTACTTCAGTGCTGTGTTTGGTGTGACAGAGCAAGATGCAGAGGACAGGAAGAAATGGAAACAGCTGATCTGCTATGGCAACCCCTGATGGGAGCAGCCGAAAGAAGAAGTGCTGCCTCTCCATAAAATCATTATGTCATCAATATATCTGTGATATGTTACTAAATGACTGAAAAACTTTGATCCTAAGATCTTGATCTCCTTCCATTGTGCTAAAACAAGGTTGACAAAAATAGGTGTGCATTTAACACCCGTCACTATGCCTGCAGTCTGCTTAAAATATTCATCAAAATACAAGAAATTATTGGTTAACACTATTTCTATCAAATCTACTAGTAAGTTGGTTGTCTTGTTTGTCAAGGTTCTGTTAGCACTAAGGCACTCCATAAACATCTCAAGTCCTGTTTCATGTAGAATTACAGCAAACAAATTTTCTATATCAATCGCAACAAACCATACGGCCTCATCATATTGTACACCTTGCAAAAGTTCTAAAAGGTATCATGAATCTCTAAAAATATGCCCTTTATTTTTGACAACATGCTTACAGTGGTAATCCACAAAATCAGTTATCGTTTCTGTTTTTGACCCATGTGGTACAACAATGGGTCTCATAGATGGATCAGAAGTGTTTCTGTGGGTTTTGGGAATTCCAAAAATGCTCAGGATCTTAGGTTTATCCACTAATAAAAAAAATCATATTCAGGCTGTGAGATGGTAGCATCACACAGTGCTTTAAAAAGATAACAAGCGGGGCATGGCCAAGATGAGCACTGAGTAACAGCACTTTCTCTCTGCTCTGTCCTTACAGAATATTTATAACATGATTTTTTGAGTATATCTATCCTAATTTTGTTTTTTTATATATATTTGGATTCTATTAATCATTCTTTAGGATAGTATATCAAAATGTTGGCAATTTTTTTTTATTTTTTCCTGTCACAAAGTATTAGAGAAAATATCTGGACTTCAGACTACAGGATGAGCTATTCCAAATCTACACTTCAAGAAACAACTATTAAAAAAGAACTTCAGTCACTATTAACTAACATTCAAAAACTGACAGCAAAGATTGATAGAATGTATGCGAAACTGGATAATTTCAATGAAAAATGTTCCCAGCAAATGGAAATATTACACAAAGACCTTAAACAGCAAAAGAAACAGATTACTGGTATAGAGACTTCATTAAATATGGACACTAGAATTCAAGAAGGTGAGCACAATATAGACTTTCTTTTAAAACAAAATACTCTTTTACAAACAAAAAATGATGATCTAGAGAATAGATCAAGAAGAAATAATATCAGACTTTTTGGTTTGCCTGATAATGTTGAAGAAGGTAATATGGAAAAAGTCTTAACATCTTGGCTCCCTGGTGTATTACAGCTTCCTGAAGCTCTCTCATATGGGATAGAAAGAGCACACAGGTCCTTGGCTACTGCAAAAAAGGGAAACCCAGTTCTACTAAATCTGTTATAGTGAAGTTTTTATCTTTTCATGACAAGGAGATAGTGTTAAAGACTGCTTGGGCTAAATATCCTATCAAATATAAAGAAAATGTCATACACTTTGATAATGATTACTCATCTTCTGCAATTGCCAAAAGAAAGCTTTTTTTGACAATGCTTAAAGTACTAAAGAAAGCCCAAATAAAGACACACCTATTATTTCCTGCCAGATTAAAAATATTTCTTCAAGATGGTCCAAGAATATTTGATGACTTAGACTCTGCCATTATCTTTGTCAAAACAAGAAAACAGTTTTATAAAGTAGAGGATATGGAGTGGGCAAATGCCAGCATTAAAAGAAATGCTGATAATTCCTGGAAGACCTCCGAACATAAAAAGAAGCTAAAAAATAAGTGACTTATTAAGCTATTTTACTATGGTTTTTTTTACCCAAGGCTTAAAAACTAACCCAAAAGTTGGGGAAGTGGAAATGGTTCAACAGGTGAGTCTTTGTTGTTTAAATTTTTTTTGTATGGTACATAGTTGTTTTAATGGTATTTTATAGTTTGTTATTATTAACTTTAGTTTATTCTAGTTCAATTTCTATAACAAGTAAAAGCTATTTATTTATTCATTTCTTTATATTTATATAGTGGTTGTTGTCTGTTATAATAAATGCTCTGCATGTTTGGGACTGAAATTTATGGTATTTTGGGGAACTATAGTAGATACGGAGACTTACAGATGAGAAAATGAAAGTCTTTGTTAAAATAGAATCTATTTCATTTGTTTTTAACTGTTTGCTGTTTTATTTCCCTGCCTGTCTGTGAAGAGAGACTCTTCACTGATATTGTTGCCATATTGTTACTTTAATAATTATGTTTCCCATCTCCTGTTCTGCTGTTGGAATATGGTGTTATTTCTGGTAACAGACATATGAAAAGTTTATCTTTTCTCCCTTTCAGTGACCTGATATGTGTTGAAGTAATTCATTTGATATTTATTTTAGAAATGTAAATATTTATGGAGAGTTTTAATTTATGTCTTTGTTTTTCTTTCTATTTTCCTCTTTGCTGTTAGTTGTGAAGGAATGGAGGATTTTGTATAGAATGATATGTTCGTGGTGGTGTAGTGGTTTACCAGGTTTGGGAGATGGAGTTTGTTGGTCCTTTAACTTTTTATATTACTTTTCCTCCTCCCTTATGTTTCTCTTATTGTTCATTTTATGTTTCCCGGTTTTCCCTCAAGCTGTTCAACAGTTTTCTCAGTGAAAAGCTGTAAATGTTTTCCCTCCACAAGCTCATGCATCTGATCTGTTAAACAACCTTGGTTTGTCCTCGCATTGCAGCTGCTACAATGGAGAGAAAGAAAAAAGTGCAGTGTCTATGGAAACATTTATAGTCTGAACCTTGTGCCGAGTAATAGTTAGAAAAAATGGTTTCTAATGCCAGCTACAGCTTGGTTGAAAAACTCCATCTAAATAACATATTTAATATGTCTGCTATATTTCAACATTTATGAATTTCCATAATCAAAGCACTTTTCACACACTTAAACTCTCACATTGTGTACACTTGTCTTCATAATTCTATTGTGGTTGTGTAAGTTTTATATTGATTGGTATGACAAGCATATAGTATACATAGTAGTGTTGTTAAAATGAAGGGTTTGATGTAGATTGGTGTGTTTGTGGTGGTCTAGTGGTTTGCTGGGTTTGAGAGATGGAGTTTCTTCACTTTGCGCTGTTTCACGTTAGCTTTTTTCCCCTCTGTTGCCTTTTTGTTTTATCTGTTTTGTGTTTCTTGGTCCTGCTGCGAGATAGTCTGTGGCTTACAAAAATAAAAAAAAAGAAAGAAGAAAATAGCTGCAAAAGTTTTCCCTCCTTGGTCTCGTGCATCTGAAATGCTGAATGACTCTGCTGCCTGTTTGTACTGCGACTACCTCAACAGGAAGCAAGAAAAAAAGTGTTGTTTCCATGAAGCTATTTGCGGTCTGAACCTTGTGCTGATAAGTCTCACAGAGCTGGATAATAGCTTAATTAGACAGTCTCTGATGCCATCTACAGGTCAAATGAATGAACTGCAGCTAAGTAACCAGTATAATATAACTGTTATGTTAAAAGCATTTATGAGAGTGTATAAGCAAAGCAGTTTTGATACATTTATACCCCCTATGTTTCTACACTTTTATTTATAATTCTATTTTATGTAATTTAAGCCTCTTTTGATTAGTACAACAAACATAAGGCATATATATTAACACCATTAAAGTATTTATTAAAGAAGAAAGGAAAAAGAAAGGAAATTAATATATACAAAGCTTTTTATGACACCTAAGCAGAAGTTAATAATCTTTTACAAAACACAAAAATCATAAATAAAAATAATTCTATTACAGGTAGAAAATAAATAAATAATGATTGAAACATAATATATTCTATATGTCTATAGTTTGCTACATACAGTATAGTCTCAGATGCAGATATTTAACATATAAACTAGTATTTTGATATATTCTGACAAATCTCAAAGTTCTTTCAGATTACTAATGGACTTAAAGATACATGGAGATGGAGAAATAGCGTTGTTAGATATTAGCACTATACATAAAGAGACAGGGGATTAGTCTACTTATTGATCATTATAACAGTCCATTTCATATAAATTAGTTATGATTTTTGCTTTATTATATAATACATGTCTGGTATTTATGATATGTTGAATTCATATCACAAAAGTAAAAAATGAAACAGTTACATTTGATTTACTTTAATTTGTTTCTTGAATTGGTACATGCAATTCTAATGTGGGCCAGCAGAGTAATCCAGGCTGCAGAGAGCTGAATAAGCGACTTTTCTTGATACTAAGTATATTTTTTGTTGCTTTCCACATCTGAATACCTAGCAACTGTATTTTGCCTGCCTTTCTGTTACATTGAAGCTGTTTTTACTGCATTTAACTTAATATTGCACTTGGAATCCTTG
The DNA here is from genome assembly GCF_019279795.1 of Protopterus annectens. Classification (NCBI taxonomy): domain Eukaryota; kingdom Metazoa; phylum Chordata; order Ceratodontiformes; family Protopteridae; genus Protopterus; species Protopterus annectens. The sequence goes on along the minus strand of NC_056732.1, from coordinate 1,431,091,896 downwards.
TTTGTTACTATTTGACTGTATTTGTAGCAAATTCTTCTGTGTAAGCTGTAGTAGCTGATTCATAGCATTTATAAGTGTTTGCTGTACCTGTTTCTGCCTGTTTTGTGAAAAAAAAGAAAAAAATATCTCTTGTTTTTCCTGCTTTACTAGTTTAGTCCAGTTTCAGAGTTGCTGATTCCTGGGCTTTGGTTGTAGTTCCTGTGTACTGTTTCCTTGCCTTATTTGGGGAAGGGAAGCTACCTTGCTTTCCTGCTTTACTAGTTTAGTCCAGTTTCAGAGTTGCTGATTCCTGGGATTTGGTTGTAGTTCCTGTGTACTGTTTCCTTGCCTTATTTGGGGGAAGGGAAGCTACCTTGCTTACCAGTGGGAGTGGGAAGCATTGAGCTGCCTTTTGTCCAGTTTTGTGAGGTTTCAGCCAGTAACTAGTAGTTTATTGGTCGTTTTGGGCCAGTTTCTAGCTTTTTCCAGCCCCCTGGTATAAAACTTTCAGCTTGTACCTACTCAGCACAGACTCCACGTGGGCCAGTAGAGTAATCCAGGCTGCAGAGAGCTGAATAAGCGACTTTTCTTGATACTAAGTATATTTTTTGTTGCTTTCCACATCTGAATACCTAGCAACTGTATTTCGCCTGCCTTTCTGTTACATTGAAGCTGTTTTTACTGCATTTAACTTAATATTGCACTTGGAATCCTTGTTTGTTACTATTTGACTGTATTTGTAGCAAATTCTTCTGTGTAAGCTGTAGAAGCTGATTCATAGCATTTATAAGTGTTTGCTGTACCTGTTTCTGCCTGTTTTGTGAAAAAAAAGAAAAAAAGAAAAAATATCTCTTGTTTTTCCTGCTTTACTAGTTTAGTCCAGTTTCAGAGTTGCTGATTCCTGGGCTTTGGTTGTAGTTCCTGTGTACTGTTTCCTTGCCTTATTTGGCGGAAGGGAAGCTACCTTGCTTTCCTGCTTTACTAGTTTAGTCCAGTTTCAGAGTTGCTGATTCCTGGGCTTTGGTTGTAGTTCCTGTGTACTGTTTCCTTTCCTTATTTGGGGGAAGGGAAGCTACCTTGCTTACCAGTGGGAGTGGGAAGCATTGAGCTGCCTTTTGTCCAGTTTTGTGAGGTTTCAGCCAGTAACTAGTAGTTTATTGGTCGTTTTGGGCCAGTTTCTAGCTTTTTCCAGCCCCTGGTATAAAACTTTCAGCTTGTACCTACTCAGCACAGACTCCACGTGGGCCAGCAGAGTAATCCAGGCTGCAGAGAGCTGAATAAGCGACTTTTCTTGATACTAAGTATATTTTTTGTTGCTTTCCACATCTGAATACCTAGCAACTGTATTTCGCCTGCCTTTCTGTTACATTGAAGCTGTTTTTACTGCATTTAACTTAATATTGCACTTGGAATCCTTGTTTGTTACTATTTGACTGTATTTGTAGCAAATTCTTCTGTGTAAACTGTAGTAGCTGATTCATAGCATTTATAAGTGTTTGCTGTACCTGTTTCTGCCTGTTTTGTGAAAAAAAAGAAAAAAAAAATATCTCTTGTTTTTCCTGCTTTACTAGTTTAGTCCAGTTTCAGAGTTGCTGATTCCTGGGCTTTGGTTGTAGTTCCTGTGTACTGTTCCTTGCCTTATTTGGGGGAAGGGAAGCTACCTTGCTTTCCTGCTTTACTAGTTTAGTCCAGTTTCAGAGTTGCTGATTCCTGGGCTTTGGTTGTAGTTCCTGTGTACTGTTTCCTTGCCTTATTTGGGGGAAGGGAAGCTACCTTGCTTACCAGTGGGAGTGGGAAGCATTGAGCTGCCTTTTGTCCAGTTTTGTGAGGTTTCAGCCAGTAACTAGTAGTTTATTGGTCGTTTTGGGCCAGTTTCTAGCTTTTCCAGCCCCTGGTATAAAAGCAGCTAAGCGTTAAGCTGATTTAGAGCGATTTAGCTGAGCTGCCACTGTTGCACACTAGGGCAGCGCCCGGTTAAGCAGGTTTAAACTATTCGGCTACCTAAAGTCCACTCTTCAAATTTTCCCTTAAAACTACCTTCCTCGAACTATACTACTGATCAAATCAGCGTATCCTATAACTAAAAGATCAACTCTACTTGACTCCAAGTAGACTATTCTCTATCTATTAAACCTAGCACTTGCTCCTACAGTACTTATTACCTTGATACGGCACTCTTGTCATAGATAGTACCCCAAAAAGGCAACCCCCATTTCTCGGTCACCCACGTCCCCGGAATCTTTTTTAAAGTTTTTCGTCTACCCTTCTAGCATGTCGAGGATCAGTTGCTAGTGTCCTCTCCTGCTCAGCTGGTGAACCTGGGAATATTGAGGCAATGTTTCAATTGCCTCATGTACCTGAACAACCCTTTCCTCCTCCCACAAAACACAAATACATGCGAGAGATGCAACTATACGGCCAAACTGGAGGCTGAGCTCTCTTAACATAGGACTGGCAAGACCAGTCAGGAGGAGAAGGTTACCACACACACTATAGACCCAGTCTCACATAGTACCATTACAACCTCAAATCATACACATAAACACACAAAGACATACTCGGAGGCTCTGATCAAAAATCTACCAAAACAGCAGAGGCCACCAAAGCAGACACCCAAACAACCACCACCTCAGAACACAACACCCGCAACACATAGACCTCACAGTCAGACTGTCAGACAGTCACAGCCCTTAAGGCCAAACACAATGCCAGACACACTAGTCATTGGTGACTCCATAGTCAGACACACTGATGTCCCGCTCACCAGACTGAGTAAGGAGAAGGTCACAGTAAGCTGCCTGTCGGGCGCTAGAATCCGCCACATAACGCAAGCACTCAGGTCTCTCAACAGCAGGTACAAATATGACTCAGTCATTGTCCACGCTGGTGTAAACGACCTGAGGCGTACCTCCTTGGACTACATGAAAAGAGACATTGAGGAGCTCTCTGATTATGTAGCCCAGGCAGGTATGACCCTGACCTTGAGCAGTATCCTACCTTCACCAAGAATGATGCCACAATACAGAGATAAGATGATCAGCTTTAACAATTGGCTTAAACACTGGTGTCATTCAAAGGGGATCCAGTATCTGTCTGCCTGGGATGACATGCTGGACAAGCCACGCTGCTCGCAAGGGCGGCTTGCACCTGTCACCCTGGGATTCCGGATATTGGCAAAGGCTCTTGCCACCCCATAGTGCCTTTTTAGGCAAGGCTCAAATTCTAAACCTACCACCCTAGAACACAAAAAGGAAAAAACTAAGGGTAATGCTGCTCAATGCCAGAAGTCTAAATCTCAAAATGCACGCACTCGAGGCCCTTCTCAGTATGGAGAACATCGATGTCTGTGCTGTGACAGAAACCTGGTTCAAGGCTCCTGAGAGCACCCCAGCTATCAGGTTTTACCTCATATCATGCGTTCCGGCCCCAAAATCCGGACAATACCAAGAAAGGAGGGTATCCATATTCATCAAGGACACCCACACCTCAAGACTGGTGGCAACGCACGATGCATCGGAGACCATTCAGGTGCAATTAACCATAGGCAAGACTGCTCTGCAAATTGTAGCATGTTACAGGCCACCCTCACAAACTCAGGAAACTCACATGGCCTTCCTGAAAACACTAGAGGGATAAATGTATCACCAAACACCATCATACTAGGTGACTTCAATTACCCTAATATAGACTGGGAACACTACTCAAGCCCAAACACCCTAGCCCAAAAGTTCCTGGAATTCATAAACTCAAATGCCATGGAACAACTAGTCACCATCCCCACAAGAGGAGATAACATACTTGATCTCATCATCACGAACATGGGAGCACAATGTTCAACACCGAAGTATACCCCTCACTGGTGAGATCAGATCACAAACTAATCTCGTTGGCGGTCCTCATCCCACCCCACCTGAAATAAAAAGACCACAGTAAAGAACTTCTCAAAAGCCGACTTCACACTTCTAAAGACTAGTGTGGTCTCCTTTCAGGCCCCCGAGCTGGCGGAAAACAATACTCAAGCCGCTGAATCACTTACAAACGCCTTCTACCAGCACCTGCAGGACTGCATGGATAAGGCAATCCCAAGCAAAACAAAGACTCTTTGTACCAAAGGCAAGCGTCCAGTCTGGTGGACCCCAGCCATAAACAAACTCTACAACAAAAGGAGGAAGCTACTACAAGATAGAGCAAAATCCTTAAAAGGTAAGACACTCTTGATCACTATAAGTAAAAAACTAAGAGCTCTCATAAAATCATCCAAAGCAAATTTCGAGAGAAAAATAGCTAAAGACTCAAAAGACAATCATAAGGCCTTCTTTAGCTATGTTAGAAACCTAGGAGGAAACTCCCAGATATGCTCAGAACTAGTTCAAAATGATGTGAAGATTACTGATCCTACAGACATTGCCAACATACTGGCTGACAGGTTCAGTGCAAACTTCTCCCCTCCCCAAAAGCAGAGATATCTATACCAAATGAGTGCAGCCCCCAAACATCTCCAGCGCCCAAGTGAGAACTGCTCTCGCCAAAGCAAAAACACAGCATCCATGGGACCCGATGGTGTCCCCGGCTGTGTGCTCCACGAACTCAATGAGGAATTAAACCCACAGCTAGGACAGCTGTTTAATCAAAGTCTTACCTCTGGATACGTGCCCAGGGAGTGGCGCACTGCAACTGTGGTCCCACTTCACAAAGGCGGTGCCTCCACAGACCCTGGAAATTACCAGCCCATTAGCTTGACAAGCCTTATCTGCAAAGCCATGGAGAGGATCATAATGGACCTCATAAATAAAGATATAGGGAATTTGCAGACTTTGGATCCAACCCAGTTTGGCTTTGTCAAAGGCAGATCATGCCTTTTAAACTTGGTTGACTTTTTGAAACAGTCACCAAAGCCATTGATGAGGGAAAGGCAGTCCATACAGCCTACCTCGATCTGGCTAAGGCCTTCGATACAATACCCCACTCAGGTATCATTGAAAAACTCATCAGCTTAAATGTTAACCCATACATCACAAGATGGGTTGCAAACTGGCTGAGTGACAGAACCCACAGGGTCAGAGTTGCTGGCGCCATGTCAGACTCAAAGCCTGTCACAAGTGGTGTCCCACAGGGCTCAGTCCTGGGCCCACTCTTGTTTGGCATCTACTTTTCCGATGTACAAGCAAACACAGGAGGGTTATGGCTGACAAAGTTTGCAGATGACTGCAAACTGGGCCATAGTAGAAAACACATCTGACACAGATATACTTCAGAAGGGTCTCACAGAAATGGATAACTGGTGCCAGAGCCACGGCCTAAAGTTAAATGCCAAAATGCATAGTCATACCCTTCGGGAAAAACAAGGTTACCCCAGCTACCAAATAGGTGGCAATCCACTGAGCACAGAAGAAGTTATCAGGGACCTGGGGACCCAGGTTGATAGTAGTCTGTCATTCGACACCCATGTAGCTAAAGTAGTTAGGAAGTCCTTCTACATTGCCCACCTTATCATGAAGGGATTCTCATCTAGATCAAGGGAGGTCATAGTCTCCCTTTACTCATCACTCATCAGACCAATGATTGAGTACAATGCCCCATTCGAATGTATCTGACCCGACACTTGCAGCAGCTGGAGAGGCCACAAAAGTTCCTCACCAAAAGGATAAAGGGTCTCAAAAATCTGTCCTATGCTGCCCGACTGAAAGAACTCCAGCTCTATTCAGTCGCCACCGCTTGCTCAGAGGTGACCTTTGCCTAACATACAAGGCCATGTCAAACCCAGATTTGATGAATATGCTTCACCTCAAATAATCTAGATCCATCAGAGCCACAAGGGCGGGAGACTTAAACCTCGACACGGCTATTAATAGGACGTGCTGGAGGGATAGATTCATCACCCAAAGACTCCCTATGCTGTGGAACAAAATCCCGGTACATGTGAGGCAGAGCACCTCGCTGGCCTTGTTCAAGAGAAATCTTGACCAATGGATGGGAGATCGCAGATATACCACAGGAATTACCTCAGTGTCACTGCTCGACAGAGGCACAGCAAAATAATGGGTATAGTTCCCCATACTAAAGGGGTGGCGTAAGCCACAAAACAATGGGCTAGGCTTATAAATGCCCTCGGGCAGATAGCCTAGTATGAACCTATGAACCTATGAACCTATGTTTGTGAAATTATGCAACAACATATATATTTAGACAGGGAAGAGATGGATGTTGTTGCTAGACTGATTGTCAATTTGGGTGACAGATGTCATTCAGATTAGGAGTTTTTAACTCCAGGTTTTTTTTGAAAGAGTCTATGTTATTAATGAATGTTATAAGTTTCTGTTAATAGTTATTATGATGTCCACCAAATCTTACAAAATTGAATTTGATGTAAACACATTTCATTGGATAAATGTTTTTCATGTTTTATGTGTAAATTATAATTGTATTCCTAATAGTCAATTTCTATTCACTTATAAAAAATAGGAAAAAAGGAGTGTTATTCAACAACACATATTCAGAACATTAGCGTTTCATGACATCATTAAAGTGTATATCATTAAACATCAGTGGATTAAATAATCCTAATAAGAGAAGATCTTTGAACAAATATCCTAAATTGCATAGTACTCAGTTAATATTTCTCCAAGAAACTCATTTACTAACCAAACATCACAAAATTGGAATCAAAATCTTACAAATTTTTGATTAGCTCAGAACATACACAAAAAGGGGGGGGGGTAGCCATACTATGGAAAAATACATTACCTATGCCTAAAATAATTGATACCTACAAAGATAGCAAGGGGATGTTATCTTCAGTCATTATAGAATTTAATAAGACAATTTTGACATTAATAAATATGTATGGGATTCCTGGCATTGGACCTAGAACTGTGAAACAACATATATAACATATAGTTCAGTGTTCTAAGGGTAGTCTTATTCTTGCTGGGGATTTTAACTGTATTTCTGACATAAAAGACTCTAGTACCAGTGGTAAAAGAAAAATTCCAGGTATAGCTAAATTATTGAATGGATTCTCAGATTCATACATTATGAAAGATATTAATAACTGTTCTAACCCTAAGTCACTCTTTTATACATTCTATTCACATAGGCATAATTCATATTCAAGAACAGATAGGGTATTATTTTCCAATAACTTAACTGATTTCTTATCATACTCAAAAGTACTTTCTTGTCCCCTTTTGGACCATAATTCCATAACATTTGATTTTATACTAAACTCCACATTTAATGTTCAAATTAAAAGGATACCAGCCTATATAATTAAACTCAAATATTTTATTGATTTCTTCACTACAGAAGTACCAAATGTTATTGAACTTAATAGTACACAGGGAACTTCAGAAGTATACATTTGGGATGGTCTAAAAGCCTACCTATATGGTAAAATTATTGACTGGTATAAAAAGAAAATAATTTCATGGACTGAAGACCTTCAAGATATACAAACAGAGTTAGATACTTTAAGGCTTGATGCTTCAAAGAATCCAGATAAGAAAGACAGAATGAATGAAATAAATACTTTAAACAATAAATACATGGAAATTTTAAATCATAAAGTTATGATAAATCTTGAAAAATATAAACTTATAACTTTTTCTAGAAATCCTAGATCCATGAATATACTAGCTAACAAAACTAAAAGATTAAATAAACTTCACCATATTAAAGAAATCTATTCTCCAACTAAAAAAATGATATTGGATTTACCAAATATATTAAGTGAGTTTAGAGAATTTTTTTAATTAAACCAACCCAATGATAACATTAATAGTACAAAAGATATTCAATCTTTTATGCATAATAATATAAAGAACAGACTATCTAAAGCACAAGTAAAATTCATAGATAAACAAATATCTTTTAAAAAAGTAAAAGATCAAATAACCAAACTTAAGCAAAATAAAGCTCCTGGTAATGATGGTATAATTTCTGAAATCTATAAGTTTTGCCTGCTAAAGCATTAACTCTACTACATGCAGTATTCAATATAGCTCAAAATAACAACATTATATATACCTCCCTCTTGGAAATGCACATTTATTTCCCCCATACTAAAGTCTGATAAAGATCCTGTAAAATGTGCTTCATATAAGCCCATTTTGTTATTAAATACAGACTATAAAATGTTCATGTCTATTTATGCTGATAGACTTAAAAATATTTTACCATCCCTGGTAGATATGGATCAAACAGGGGTTTTATAATTAATAGAACTTCTTATGATAACATCAAAAGAACAATAACTTTAACTGACTCAGTAAAAGTCTTAAAGAATAATTTGACTCTTGTTAGTTTAGATATTAACTATGCCTTCGACTCAGTTAATTGGAATGATCTTTTTATCTTACCAAACGACTTAAACTTTTCTAATAGCTTTATTAACCTTATAACTCAATTATATAATGAAAGTCAAGCCTACATAAAAATAGGTACTAGTATATCCCAGAACATACCCATTGTAAAAGGAATCAGACAAGGCTACCCTCTATCTCCACTTTTATTCACATTAACTATTGGGTAACCTAATAAGGGATAACAATAATATACAACGATATAGGTTAAATTGTAATGAAACATCAAAAATCCAAATGTTTGCTGATGATGTTTTAATCACTCTTGATGGTACTAACCCTACCTTACAAGAATTATTTACAAATATGGATATATTTCAAAAAAGTTCTAGTCTTAATTTTAATAATTCTAAAACACAGATTTTTCTAATTGGTTTCAAAAGTTATAATACACAAGACCAATAAAAAATATATACCTCAGTCCCAACAAATAACATATTTAGGTATAATTATAGCAACCAATATGAAAGACATCTTACACCTAAATTATAGTAAAACTGTAACTACAATAGAGACTCTAATTAGTAAGTGGAACAAGATTTTATTTACAATGGATGAAAAACTTTCCATTATAAAGATGATCTTGCTTCCAAAGATATTATACATAATATAATCTATCTCTATTCCCCCAACAGGCTCTTTCATTAAAAATGTTAACACACTGATTAAGAATTTTTTATGGCATACGATAAAGCCTAGAATTGCATTGTCCTATCATATGTATAGTTGGGAAAATGGAGGTATATCTTTATCAAATCTAGAACTTTATTCAATTTTGTCAATTATTAAAACAATTGTTTATCTAATAGATGGAGAGTATTTTGCAAAATGGAAGGAAATTATGTTAAATTTATCCCAAAATACCAAAAATGTAAATAACAAACATCTACCACAGTTAATAAATAATTCATTTATATGGAATATGAGAGAGTATTTTTCCAATTATTCCATTCAAATGCTTAAATCTACTTATATAACTTTAATTCTAAGGGCCTTTAAAAACTTTATATTTAGGTTTAGAATCTTTGAACATTGGTTGTTTTTCATCTTCCCTATTTCCTATGCACAAGGTATAATTCTATCTGTAGATCATTCTAAAATATTGTTATTTAAACAAAAATAATTGACGTTTTGTTATCAAATGTTAAATAAAAATGAGGCAAAATCTATTAATGCTCTTATAGATGAATATAACCTTAACTCTCTACTTTGATCAGATTTGCAAGAGTTTTGAAAATATATTCTAGATAAGCTAATTTTAATCCCTTCAAATGCTAAAAATTCAGTACCGAAACTTATCCAATATTTCATTTTATACACTTATAATACTTATCAGTTAAAAATAGTATATCATATATTTATAAAGGAATTAAACAAGATCTAGATGTATATTCAGATAAGTATTGGAATTCCTTTGCAGCAAGCAATAGTTTTATTCTCTCAGAAAAAGACAACATTAATTTCCTTCAGTCAGCCAGCAAAAATACTTCCTCCATTAAATGGAGAATCTTCACATGGAGATTTTTACATAACTCTTTCATCACACCTCAGAAAATGAGTAAGAAAACTAAACAAGATGTTGTTTGCTGGAGATATAACGCAGTAACAAATGCTGATTGAAATCATATATTTTATGACTGTGTATTAGTAAAGAAATTTTGGGAGGAAGTTAACACTTTTTTACAGGCAATTTTTACAGACAATCTTATGCTTACAAAGTCACTTGTATTATTCTATACACCTGTCCCAGACTGTATAAATAAAAACAAATATTTTTGACTCTGGTCTATACATTCCATTGCCAGGAAAGTAATTACAAGAAATTGGAATTCCTCATCAGTTCCCTCTTTTAAAGAGTTTAAAGGTCTTCTCTTAGAAATATCTAAGTTAGAAATGTTAACTATCAAATCTAAATCTACAAGGAATACAAAATTATATTACAAATGGGAAGAATACAAAATTATATTACAAATGGGAAAATGTACATGAATTATTGGTTAAAGAACTGGATAAATGATTAATGCAGTCATCTTTTCTTTTCTTTAAATCTTTTATTCAATGTTTTCATTTGCTTCTGCCAAACTAAAATTAATTGATCCTGTTATTTGATATATAGTGAACATCATTATACATAGTTTACTGTGTTATTATAGTTATTGTATTATTGTTTTCTTTTCTAAATATTGTATTTTTAAAATTTAACTTATTCAATTTCTTTCAAAAGATCTGTTCACTATATTAATGTTTTCAATAAAGCTGTTTTTTTAAAAAAGATAACAATTTATTTTGGTATATGCAATGTTAATTTGATTTTTTTGAAACTCTCTCAAATGAACTGTCATCATTCAAAATACTGAATATTTTGAAAACATAATCAATATAGTTCATTATGACCAACCCCCTCTCTTGCCTGGTTTTATAACCCTTACATCCTTATTGCTCATTAAATCTCTTAAAATATTTCTCTCATCATTATTCAAATTATCACTAAAATGATTGTTCAGCTTAATATAACTCCTAAATTCTTGCTCACTAATTTATTCAAATGCCAAGACTAAGGGAATGGGGGAGGAATAAAAGTAGTTTTCTTTCTTAGTAGACAGTAAGCAGGATTCTGTCTTTTGTCTTTAAAATAATGTTGCAAATTAAGTTGCCTAGAATATAATTTCAAGGTTATCAAAAGTCTGGAAATTTCACACTTAAAACAAGGCGCATATGCAAAATATTTTGTAAGTAAGGAGTGGTGCACAGTTGTTAAAATCGGGTCTATATTAGTTCACCAAAATTTATTTTCAGCAGACATATATTCATTGACCCCTATTCAGTGAAAATCACTTCCGTGATTTGCTGAATATTCCAAGGGCAAAGATGTAGTTGGCCAACTGCAGAACTTTGTCCTTTTCTCTACTGTAGTGTGATCTCAGAGTTGGTATATATAGTTGGGGGGTGTGGGGGGAGAAGTCCCAATCTGGGTGGGTTTAAGTTAGCTAGATGTGGGTTTGTTGTGTTGCGGGGCGAGTATTTCTTTACCCTTGGATAATTCAGAAAATCACAGAAGTGATTTTCATTGAACAGGGGTCAACGGATATATGTTCACTGAAAATAAATTTTGGTGAACTAATATAGACCCATTAAAATCACATTACTAAAATTGTAAATACAAAAAACAAAGTGTCCTGGGTCATTATTATATGAAATGTCCAGATTTATTAGTTGTTCCTCTGGTTCTGATTCCAATTGGACCTCTTGTATCTCACCTTCCTCCCTGATCTCACCTTATATTGTTGCTGATGTTGGGGTCCCTGGTTCTAGTCCCTGTGTTCTGCTATTCTCTCAGAGCACCTTGAGGGGAAATATTCTAAAAAATCATCAGCATTACCCCTCATTCCATCACCAAATAAATTGTCATCATTGTTAGCACCCCTAGAATTATTTTAATTATTAAATGGTCATGTCCAGGTACTTTTTGGTAACAGGTATGCACGTTTCTCATGATATTCTTTAGTGTCCCTGGCTAACTTAATGGATTTCCTTTCCTGGTTCTGTTTAACTTACAATCATTTTCTCTTATATAATTTTAACAATATTCAGCTTGGTTCTGTCAAAAAGGTCAAGTAAATCCTGTTGCATCAAAGAGCTAGGTTCCGTACCTGTCAGAAATTTCCAAAGCCTTAGTCTTCTGGGGACCTGGTTCAAAGAAATGCATTTGCATAGATAAATGTTATCCATTTGAATGTCCCAAAACATTTTTAAAGAACTTTCAAATTTCCAAAGTTGGAAATCTAAAGAAACCCCTGCCAGCAGGTTCTACTACCTGTATCATGGCATGTTCAACCACCGGCCTATATCAACAAGTTCTCCCTCCATGTGGGTGAACTGGTTTCTCCTCAAGACATCAGTGGAGTTGTTGCTAGCAGGTTGATTTACCAAACTAACCTGAGTAGAAGTAGTGGGACTCATAGGGAAAGCTGAGACTGCTTCTTTCCCTGACTTCATTTTCCTTATTGCTGTTCTTGCTTCTTCTAGGATGGGTTCCTCTTCCTTTTTCATAGTAGGTCCTATCTGGTGCAGTAAAGCATCTGTGGTGTTTTCTTTTTTTTTTAATTCTTAAGAAAACATATTCTTGGAAAAATCTATGAACCTATGAGTCCACAAATCTATGAATAAGGATGTGAGGTGTAACACACACACTAGTTAAATAATCCCCCCATAAGATAGGTCTGAAGCAGTATTATGTACTTAGAGAGGAATGATGACATCCAATCCAGACAGCCTGAGGTAAGACAGGGCAACTATACACTAAGAGATGTTAAGGACTATCAGGCTAAAAGCAGGGCAATCTCTTGTCAACCAAAACCAGAAATCATTTAATCTAGTGCATCAGTTGTATACATAGTTGGTTTTCCCTCCGTATCACTACATACATAGAAGGAGATTAATTAGGAGTTTTAAAAATTTTCTAAAAGCTATATAGTATGAAAGGAGATGGGTGTATTTGAGAGCAACATTTAGGTTGTTACCAGAGACTTCTGATGATCTCAGAAGAGAACAATGTACTTCCGTTTGTGCTTTTTTTTTCAAATACAGAGATCAGAAAGCTATTTTGCCTACACAAAAAAAATTATTTGGGACTACAAACTTATAAACTTTTTCATAATAATGTGTTTTGTCACTTCATGTATGAGGAACTGATAAGGCTCTAGGTATGAATACATATGGGGGTTATGTAATACATATGAATGTCTATAAAGAGTAACTTAGTTGAAATTCAGTTTGTTGATTTCACTAAAACTTTACATGATGGTACCTGAGATATAGATGAGCACCAAGTAGGTTCAAATGAGACCCTAGAAAGGATAGTAGAGGAGCCAGATATTTATACAAGTGTACAAACATGTTTCCCTTGTAGGAGTGAGTACACCTCAACAATTTGATTTAGTTTAAATGAATGAACAAGTGCATAAATACTGACCTAGACATTTATTCCAGCTCATTGCTGTCAGAATTATTCAGTATAACCCATTAAATCCCTTGCCCTCCCAGCTCAAGAATAAGAGAAAGATCCCAAATCAGGAATAGATTTTAAGTATAGTTTTTATATACCTAGAACATTTGTAGTATAACAGGTTTGGGATTATTTTCAAAGAAGGAACAGCATAAAACTTCCAAGTACTTCATTAAGTGACATCATTATTTCAATAAATATTTTTATTGTTTTAAACCAGCATCTTTAAATTTGACTTTTATTAATTTATTTGACTTTAAAAGATGAGCATGTTAATTAGGGTGATACCATTCAATGAGATTATTTAAATGTTTTTTCCTGCAATTTTTAAACCCAATGAAGCATGTTATGTGAAAGCTGTTGAGCTAATTGTTCTGAAGTTTATATATTAAATTTGTCAAGTACCCAAAATATTTTTGAGCTGTTCATTCTGTTGTGTTTTTTTACAATGTTATTTTTTTTTTTGGCTTGCACTTTCAGCCTGCTTGAGCTGTTGGGGGGTATGTCTTAGATTTTATATTAGCAAGCATTTTCTGAAGGATATGATATCTGAAACTCATATGAGCAAAATTGGGGAAGTTGAGAACTATGCCGTCTGTGAGTGCAAGCAGATACACATGTGCACACATGCCCGCGCGCGCACACACACACACACACACACACACACACACACACACACACACACACACACACACACACACACACACACACACACACACACTTGTACAGACTACCATAGGCACACATGTACAAAACCATTAATTGCAGACATTTGTATGACTGTACATCTCCAATATCTGGCTGAAATAAGGTAAATGAATAAATACATAAATAATGTCTCAGAAATTAATCTTAACTCACTGCTGTCAGAACCATACACTTGAAAAATAATATTATTTACTATTTACTATTTACTATTTAATATTATTACAATTGGCTAAGCTTCTGGTGCCATTCTAAAGGGATCCAGTATCTGTCTGCCTGGGATGACATGGTCGACAGACCACAATGCTTTGCCAGAGATGGCCTGCACCTGTCACCCTTGGGATTACAGATACTGGCTAAGGTTTTTGCCGCCCCTATAGTGCCTTTTTTAGACAAGGTTCAAATGACAAATTCACCACCATAACAGGAACAGGCAAGCAAAAACTGAGGGTGATGCTACTCAATGCTAGAAGTCTAAATCTCAAAATGCACTCACTCGTGGCACTCCTTAAAATGGAAAACATCGATATCTGTGCAGTGACTGAGACCTGGTTCAAGGCTCCAGAGAGCACCCCTGCACTACCGGGCTATAACTCATACCACACTTTTCGGCCATGCAACCTGGACCGGAACACCAAAGGCAGAGGTGTGTCCATATTCATTAAGGATATCCACACCTCCAGGCTAGTTGCTCAGCATAATGAAGCCAAGGTTATCCAAGTGCAACTAACTCTGGGCAAAACTGCAATCCAAATTGTAGCTTGCTACAGATCACCCACCATGCCACAGGATTTCCACTCCTCTTTTCTTGATGTACTGGAAAATATTAGGGTTAAACCAAGCACCCTAATAATGGGCGATTTCAAATACCCCACCATTAACTGAGAAAACTACTCATGTACCAACTCCTTCGCTCAACGCTTTTTGGAATTCATAGACTCCAATGCCCTGGATCAACTTATCCACACCACCACCACCAGGGGCAACAATATCCTAGATCTAGTCATTACCAACATGAGTGACCGGAGATCCACACCCGAAGTCAATGCCTCATTGGTCCGATCTGACCATAAGCTAATTACCCTAGATATCCACATCCTGCCCCCACCCCCCATTAAGGAAACCATGGTAAAAATTTTCTCCAAAGCCAACTTTATGCTTCTTAAGACAGAAGTGGTGAACTTCATGACACCCATGCAGATGGACAATACAATTACGACTAGTTAATCCTACACAATTGCACTTTATAAGCACTTACATGAGTGCATGGATCATGCGATCCCAAACAGAACCAAGACGCTATCCTCCATAAAAAGGAAGCCAATCTGGTGGTCCCCTGCCATAAACAAACTGTACAACAGAAGGAAGAAACTGTTGCAAAAGAGAGTAAAATCCCATGAGTGGAGGAGCTCCCTGGTCAGCCTCAATAAGAAGCTGCAATCCCTGATAAAATCCTCCAAAGCTAGTTACGAAAACAAAATCGCCACTGATTCTAAAGACAACCACAAAGCATTCTATAGCTATGTCAAGAATCTCAATGGCAACACTCAGATCTGCTCTGAGTTACAGCACAATGGCACTAAATATACAGACCCAACTGATATTGCCAACATCCTGGCAGATAGGTTCAGCGCTAACTTTACCCCCCTCTCACCCCCTACAGAGCCCATCTCTATACCGGACGAATGCAAAGGTCCTGTAATCACGGTTGCACAGGTAAAAACCACACTCTCTAAATCCAAGAACACAGCATCCATGGGACCAGACAACATCCCAGGCTGCATTCTACATGAACTACAGAACGAACTGGCACCCCACCTAAGTACCATGTTCAATCATAGCCTCACCTCAGGCTTTGTGCCTGCTGAACGGCGCACAGTGACAGTTATCCCACTCCACAAGGGGGGAGCCACTCCGGACCCCGGGAACTACCACCGCATTAGCCTGACAAGCCTGGTCTGCAAGGCCATGGAATGTATCATCATGGAACTTATAAACAAAGACATTTGTAATCTCCAAACTCTGGACCCCACCCAGTTCGGGTTTGTAAAAGGCAGATCATGTCTCTTAAACCTGATAGACTTCTTTGAAGCAGTCACCAAAGCCGTAGACAAGGGTAAGGTGGTTCACACAGCCTATCTAGATCTTGCCAAGGCTTTCGACACCATCCCCCACTCTGGAATTATAGATAAACTCACTAAACTAGGTATAAATCCCTATGTCACAAGATGGGTTGCCAACTGGCTCACTGGCAGAACCCACACTGTGAAAGTAGCAGACTCCAAATCTGACTTCAGACCAGTCGGTCCTGGGTCCTCTCCTGTTTGGTATCTACTTCTCTGAAGTACAGGCTAACACAGAAGGTCTTTGGCTAACAAAGTTCGCAGATGACTGCAAACTAGGAGCCATAACCGAAACCCCTAATGATGTGGACATCATTCCCAATACACCGGCTGCTTTCCAGATAGTCTGAGTGATCACCTATCTACCTACCTAGTGTGGCAATGGACCAATACCCCCAAAAGTTCTATATATAAACACATTCAGAGTAAAAGAATCTATAGAACTCTTCAAATCCTTTCTGCAAAAATGCAACTGGTCCCCACTTAAACATCTCCTCTAGACTCAGCAGTAAAATTCTTCAAGCAGACATTTCTCGACATATTAAATACTCTTGCACCCCTAAGGAAGACACACATCAAATCAAAACAACTTACATGGCTATCAAATAAGACAAAATAACTCCTTAAACAGAGACACTATGCCTGGTCCCAGTACCAAACAAACAAATCCCAAACATCCCAGCTCACCTATCTTAAATTAAGAAACCTAATCAAAAAGCAAATCAAAAATGAGAATAAACTTACTTCACTACCTTGCAATGAAAACACCAAAACAACCCTCAGAAATTTTGGAGTATCATAAAACAACTCCTTAAACCTGGGCAAAGTACTACTCCACCCCCCCCCCCCCCACCAAAAGTTCCTCAGATTGTATAGCCTCACAATTTAATACCCACTTCATAAACTCTGTACTAGCTCTAGTAAAAAATGATAACAATACACCAGTAACAATTCCTTCAGGTTCTCTAATAAACCTTAACTCATTTACTTTCAAAACAGTACTAACCAGGACCGTTAACCAACTTCTAAACAAACTAAAACCCACATCCCTTGCTGCTGACCAGCTCCCCAATGAAGTCCTCAAAATTGCAGCTATTATTGCATATACCAACTCCATTCTTATTAATTTTTCCACCTCTGAACAATATGCCCCCAAACTCTGGAAAATCTCATATTTCACCCCCTTGCACAAAGGAAGCCCCACAACAGACCTCTCTAACTGCAGACAGATTGCTATACTTCCTCCACTAACCAAAATCCTTGAAAAATGCATACATAAATAACTCCAGGACTAGTTAATGAGCAACATTCCTCTGTAACTCACAACATGGCTTTTGACTTAAGCACAGCCCCATAACGACATTAATTAACTTTACCAATACCATTAACCAGCTTAGAAATGATGGTCAATTCGTCTCATCAATTTTCCTCAACACGTCAAAAGCTTTTGTCATGATATCATACCAAAAACTACTAACCAAACTTGCATCTCTAAATCTATCCCACCCAGTCTTAACCTGGTTTCATAGCTACTTAACTGATCGCCAGCAAGTGGTCTAGTAGCTAAATTCACTCTTTCCCCTATACCTGTCTCTGTAGGTGTTTCCAAAGGGTCAAACCAAGGACCACAACTCTTTCTACATTTGCAAATAAACTATGCACTGCTACTAGCAATGGTGCCATCATTCAATATGCAAATAATTCCTCCCTCATATGTTCAGCCCCAGCCCTCTCTCAACCCCTTGAAACAACACAAATGTCCTTTCTAGACATCAAAAAATATCTCTCAGACTGCCAACTAATATTCAACCCAAACAAAACAAAACTAATAAAAAATAAAAGCATAACTCAAGGAAATTGTCCCCCATTTACTAACTACTCTTCAAACAAGACCAGAATAAAACCAAGTGAACACACAAAACTTCTTGGTGTCACAATTGCCAACACACTAAAATTTGATGTACATTTGGCTTTAACCATTAAAAAGGTGCACATCAAACTTGGATCTCTACAGAGCCAAAACATTTCTCATCAATACCACCAGACACACCATAGTCAGAACATAGTCATAACACATCTTCTCTCTACCCTTCTGTATGCCTCACCCATCTTTACTAACCTTAGAAAATCAGATTTAACCAAAGTGGAGGCTTTCTATAACAACATAGCCAGACTTACCCTTAATCATCTCAATAGAACTCACCACTGCTCTGTCTTATGGTATTGAACTGGATTGAACTATCCCTTCTACTCTATAGAAAGCAACTAACTATTGCCCAGTCTATTTTATTTCAACCCAAAAACTGGCTAGCATTCCAGAACCAAGTACAATCATAAAGCAGCAACAGAACTCTAAGATCTTCCAAAAAATTGTTACTTCTTCTTTCAGCTTTTCCCGGTTAGAGGTCACCATAGCAGATCACCTGTCTGCTCATGACTGGCAGTGGAGCTTTACAGTGTTGAGTCACCAGCCTGGCTCCCAACCTTCCACAGAAGGCACAGACATGCATGCACCTATGGACAATTTAAAGTGTCCAATCCACCTATGGCATGTCTTTGGGAGGAAACCGTAGCACCCAGAGAAAACCCATGTGACCACAGGGAGGACATGCAGACTCCACACAGAAGGCACCACAGCCAAGGATCAAACCAGAGAACCTCTTGCTGTGAGGCAGCAATGCTAACCGCTGCACCACCATGGCCACCCTTCAAACAATTACTACTAAAAGTCTCAAAAGTAAATAATTCTTCAGGAGAATGTCTATATTCACACAAAATATCCAAAATGTGGAACACAATCCCTCAACAAATTCTAAATGCTACTAACACACACAAATTCAAACTACTTCTCTGTGACCACTTCAGGAAAAACTTGGTCTCTTCCTGTATTTCCCCTGGATAACTCTACATACTTACATACCCCCTTCCTACCCTCCTAGTACTGCCCTAACCTCCTGTCAATCTAATATCTCCAAAACCTACCAGGCTTTCTTGACTGTCAAGTTACTTCATCTAAATTCTTCCTAATTATGTTCCCTACCTGACCTCAAGATCAGAACTCCTGTGATGTCTTAGCTTTCCATGGACGGTTAGTATCCAGCAGCCCAAACAAAACTAAAGCCTCCCAAGACTCCACCTAAAATACTGCTATTGATATGGCTCTATGAATAGTGTAGCTATGCAAGAAAAATTAGTCTCGATATATTAAATCTCCATACTGAAAGACATTACTACCGTATTTACAACGTTAACCGATCTTGTACCACATGTTATTGAACACATTATCATGGACCATTTCTCGATCTCTTACATACTCCCTATTGTATGCTTGTACAGCCTTCTCAGAACTATATATACTTTTTGTAGTGCCTATACCTATGTATTCCTCACACCTACTACTATTATTGTATTTGATACTTTTGCATTTCTGTAAATATTGACAGTTTCTGCATCATTGTCTCTTGTATTTTCTGGCATCTTGCAACGTTTTGTATTTTTTGCATACTTTTGTATCGTTGGTATTTTTGTGTACTTTTTATATTTTTGTATTCTTGTATTTTCCAGCATATTGTATGTGGAGCTTTTCTCCACTGAAAATGGGCTCCTAGCCCAGTCGGACACTTCTAGTAAAAAAAAAAATAAATAAATAAATAAGTAAATGTAAAATAAAATAAATAAAAATAACTCTATAACCTACAGGAAAAGTACCCTTTTTTGGGATGATTCAGGAGCACTGTCAGGTTAACTGGCTTGATCAAAATCATAACATTAGGCAAGTGTAGGTGAAAGGAATCAAACATTGTACTTTTCACAACAGGAAACACTTGATTAACAGCTCAGAGCCTTAGCACCAGCTAACAAGTCTAATTCACTGAAAAAGTTAACCAAATCATACAACACATTTTACATCAACATGCATTTTCTGAAAGAATACAAACAACAAAATGCTAATGACTAGGATTATACTGAATGAGTGTAATCCTTAGTAATTTGCCATAGAAAATGGCTGGTCAAATGGGACAATACGGTTGAGCTTCTCCACATTCAGATCACTATAGGCAAAATCCCATACCATTTCTTTGAAAGCTATAGGTCCCCCCTCTATGTCCAGGAAAGACATATATAGTATTTAAGCTTACTGTAAATGTTCAGCATCCAATCCAATACCATATTCATGAGTGACTTTAATTTTCTTGCTATTAATTGGGAATCATATATAATGCCAAATGGGCAGGCAGAGATTACTGGATTTTGTAAACATAAACTCACTGGATCAGATTGTTAATATGGTGACCAGAGGCACAAACATACTCAATCTGTCCTCAATATTATGGGAGAGAGCTGCACACCCCCTAGTATAATGTCCTCTCTGGTTAGGTCAGACCATAAAACGGTCTCCTTTGAAGTAAAAATAACACCCAGCACCTCAGCTAACACTGGAATATTCAAGAACTACAATAAGGCTAACTTCCTACTATTAAGTAACAACTTGGAAAAATTTCAAGCTTCTATAAACCCTTTAAACATTGCTGCCTATGCAGAGCTGTTTACAGAAACCCTATGGAAGCATGTTATTAGCTTCATACAGGCAGATGTGCCCACCAGTAATAAGTACAGAGCTAATTCAAAAACAAGCCACCCTGGTGGAATCACAACATCAATAGGCTGTATAACAGAAGGGAGAAAATCATGGAGAAAATTAGGAAGTGTAGCATACAACAGGATGAAAGCACTCTCATCAAACTAAGCAAACAACTCAGAGGTCAAATAGTGTACCAAAGCCAAATCTGAAGTAGATTTGGCCTCCTAGGCCAAGGACAACCAAAAGACATTCTTTCACTATGTCTGCCATCTCAAAGGCATAATACAGTTGTGTGCAGAGTTCATTATTAATGGAGCCACCTATACTGAGCCAGATGATGTAGCAAACCAATTGGAAGACACATTCAGCTCTACATTTAAGCCTCTCCCCTGCCTGTCTTCATAAAATGCCATCAGATATAATTTCCCTTACTATCACTAGTAAATATGCCTTCAGTGTTCTCTTAATGTCCAAGAAAACTGCATCTATGGGCACCAACAACATCCCAGACTACCTTCTAAATAGCATGAAGCATGCCCTATCGTACCCTCTGGAATCAATATTTAACCAAAGTCTTCAAACAGGCTTCATTCCTTGCTAATAGGTAACAGCAATCATCATCCCATTGGATAAAGTTGGTCCATCTAAATACCCTGGAAAATACAGACCATAAGTCTCACTAGTCTGATATGCCAACCCACAGAAAGAATTATCATGGAAATTATCAGTAATGAAATAGGAAGCTTCCAGATACTAGTGCTATCCAGTTTGATTTCATTAAGTCAGGTCATGTCTACTCAGGCTGGTGGTCTTCTTTCAGAAGGTCAGCAAAGCAATGAATGAGGGCAAAACATTTCACACTGTCTGCCTTGACCTGTCCAAAGCATTTGATACAATACCTCAACTGGGCATTGCTGTCAAACTCAAGAGGTTAGGTATAAACCCTTATGTCACCTGGTGGAGAGCCAGTTGGCTCACAAGACCCAGGAAGTTAGAACTGGGGAGTCCACCTCTACAAAGAGGCCAGTCACAAGTGGTGTCCCTCAGAAACTGGTCCTGGGACCACTACCTTTTGGTATTTACTTATCTAAAGTCAAGGCCAATGTCAAGGGCCTCTGGCTGACCAAATTCACAGGTGAGTGTAAATTAAGAGCAGTCATAGAATCTTCCAACTGACAGTAATGTTCTCCAGGAAGGGCTGACACAAACAAATAACTTGTGTCAGAGCCATGGACTAAAACTTAATGTCAAGAAATGCATAGTAGTATCCTTTGGGAAGTCATCCACCCCTGGTAACTGACATATTGTCAACACAGCCAGTAATCAGGGACTTGGGGACACACATAGACTGTAATCTAGCCTTTGACCATCACTACCTACAGTAGTGAGGAAATCCTTCTTTGTTGTACAACATATAAACAAAGGTATGGCATCTAGGTCCAAAAAGGTCATTGTTCCACTTTTTTCAGCATTCATCTTACCTGTCATTGAGTACAGTGCCCCATTTGGTATGTACCTAACCAGGCATATCCAAGAACTGGAAAATCCACAGAGTTTCCTCACTAAGAGAATACAGGCCGTTAGTAGCCTGTCATAAGCAGACCTCCTGAAAGCCCATTCTCTGTATTCAGTCTCCTACAGGTTGTTGAAGAGAGATCTATAACTGACATACAAGGCATTGTCAGACCCCACCCTGATGGACATACTGCATATTCACAAAACAAACAGCACCAGAATTACCAGTTCTACAGACTTAAACCATGCCTGTGATATAAATAGGACCTGCTGAAAATACAAGTATGTATCTCAGAGACTACCCCTTTTCTGGAACAGGCTCTTCATGCATCTGAAACAGAGCTCGTCTCTAACCCAGTTCGAGTGTATTTCAGATGGGGAACAGGAAATTCATCCCTGGCTTGTCATCTAAGTCCTAAGTCTCTAATGGGCACAGGCAGCCTGTAAATGCTTCATCTCCCAGACCTCTACTTGTAAATACTTAATCTCCCAAGCCCCTGCTTACACTTATCAAGAGTACCAGAACTTGTCAAAGATTTTGATGCATGGCCATGCTTAAAAGGGTCCTAGCAGTCATTAGTCTAGTACACACCTATAAGCAGCTCTAGACCAGTTCCCTTAATTCAGTTAAAAAGGAATAAGAAGTCATGTTCTTACCATAACGTTCCATGTTAGTTGTCTTCTTCTCGCCTTCTTTCTTGCTGGATGGGTTGGCTCTGACTCGGCCTATACTATAGCTCGAGAGCTATTTTTACTGGCTTGAGGCAGCCCTATAACCCACAATACCATGCGCTAACTCCCCAGATCTCGTTTGGAAGCTAAGACATAGTATAAATATAATATCATAATATCATAATCCTCATTTGCAAGTACGGGCTCCCTGCTAGTAACATTAAGGATACTGGGAAACTGTAACATGTTATATCTCCGGAAATGGAAGGACTCAGAGACCTGAAGTCTATCCAGGCTAGGGGGCAGGAGGGAGGGACGCAAGAAAGAAGGTGAGAAGAAGACAACTAACATGGAACGTTATGGTAAGAACATGACTTCTTAATGTTAAGTTGTCATTCTCGCCTTCATTCTTGCTGGATGGGACAGCGTCCCTAGCATCTTAGTCCTGGGTGGCTCAATGGAACAGACTCCTGGGTATGGTGGAACCAAAGTCAGCTCTATTTCTGGAGGCTATATCAAGTTTATAATGAGCAATAAATGTATGTTTGGAAGCCCATGTAGCTGCTGCACATATGGCATCTAGTGGTAACCTTGCTTGAAATGCCATTGATGTTGATAGTACCCTGGTTGAATGAGCCTTAGGCCTAGACGGAAGTTGCCTGTGTCTCAACTCATAGACAAAGGTAATAATAGATGTCAACCATCTGGAAAAAGTAACCTTCGATACCGGAAGCCCTTTCTTTCCTGCAGCATAAGAGAGAAAGAGCTGGTCTGACTTTCTGAGTTGTTTTATCCTGTCTAGATAATACCGTAATTGGCGATGAACATCTAATGAATGTAATTTCTGTTCAGCCCTGTTGGCATGGTCTGGGAAGAAGACAGGCAAGTCAATGGAGTAGTTTAGATTTGCTTCCGAGGACACTTTCGGTAGGAAGGAAGGGTTTGTTCTGAGAGTTACCCTGTCTTTGTGAAAGACCAAATAAGGGGGATGGACAGACAAAACTTGAAGTTCCGATACCCTTCTGGCAGATGTTATGGCTACTAAAAACAGAGTTTTCCAAGAAAGAAGCTTGAGGGAGCAAGAAGCTGCAGGTTCAAAAGGAGGCAGAATCAATGAGGTTAGAACTAAATTCAAATCCCATTGTGGAGGTGGATCTTTAACTGGAGGTCTAAGCAAAAAGATGCCCTTGAGGAAGGCTTTACAGAGTTTGTGGGACATAATATTTGCTTCTGAGAGCCCAACATGAAAATTAGCAATGGCCACTAATTGTACCCTGATAGTGGCCGACAATGACCCTGAATGAAAAAGCTCTGCCAGAAAATCTAGAACCTTATGAATGGGTGCATGGAAAGGATCTAGGGACTTAGTTTGTGCCCAATGCGAAAAACGCTTCCATTTACTCGCATACATCTTCCTAGTATTGGACTTATGGGAAGCCAGAATGATATCACGAACAGGAGGAAAAATAAGGGGAAGCCTGGCTAAGGCTGGAGGTGGAGCAACCAAGCTGTGAGGTTGAGGGAATGAAGAGACTGATGCAACTTGCCTGTGAGATGGGTCAACAGATCCGGAAGGGGTTCCAGATGCCAAGGCTGTTCCAGTAGGTAACTGTGCAAGAATGGAAACCATACTTGTTGAGGCCAAAACGGGGCAATGAGGATCATTTTGGATCTCAATGCGGTTGCTTTCTGAATTAATTGCGGGATCAATGGCAAGGGAAGAAAGGCATATAGAAGACCCTGGGGCCAATTGTGAACAAGAGCATCTCTGGGGGGGTGGCCTGGTAGAGGAAAGAGTGTGAAGAAGTCGAGGCACTTGCTGTTTTGAGGAGTTGTGAAAAGATCACAGCAAGGCTGGCCCCACTTCTGAAATATTCTGTCTGCTACCACTTGATTTGGAGACCACTCGTGAGGCATGAGGATAGTTCTGCTCAATCTGTCCACTATGACGTTGGACTTCCCGGGGATGTGCGTTGCTATCAGAAACCGTTGAGAGGAAATCACCCATTGCCAAAGTCTGAGTGCTTCTCAACATAGGGGGTAGGACTTTGTTCCACCCTGCTTGTTTATGTACCACACTACAGACATATTGTCCCTTGAATTGCTATAGTCCTTGTGGGAAGAGAGCTCTGAAGGGCTTGCAAAGTCAAAAGCACCGCCCTCATCTCCAGGACATTTATGTGCAGGTGGTGTTCTGATTGTTGCCATGTGCCCTGGACCGTCCTGCCCTGATAATGCCCCCCCCCCAATCAGGGAGGCATCCGTTGTCACCGTGGCAACTGGGGGGGCAAAGGGTCTGCCCTGAAAAAGCTGAGGGGAAACCATCCACCAGGAGAGATGATTCTTGCAAGATGGGGTTATCAAAATATTGTGAGTCATTGGTAGCTGTTGAAAGGACCATTGAGAAAACAGCATCCACTGAAGGAGCCTCATGTGGAAGAGGGCTAATGGGAGTAGAAGAATCGCCGCTGCCATGAGGCCTAACGCTTTCAATACTAGCTTGACTTGAACTCTGTTGGGCTGAAACAGGGACTGAACATTCCGCCTTATGTCTCACACTCTCTGAGGTGGTAATGTTGCAGACATTTCTGTGGTGTCTAATACGGTGCCTATAAAGTTTATACATTGACAAGACGACAAGGAGGACTTTGAAAAATTTATAGAAATACCTAAACTGTTGCAAAGTTGAATAGTGTAATCCCTGGCCATTATAAGATGCTGCTTGGTGGTAGTGGAAATGAGCCAGTCGTCTAGATATGGAAACACCTGGAATCCTTTTTGTCTCAGGTGAGCCATGACCACTGCCAAGCATTTGGTGAACACCCGGGGGGCTGTGGTGAGACCAAAGGGCAGGGTTCTGAATTGATAATGACGGGCACCCAGCCGGAAGTGGAGAAACCTCCTGGAGCGCCTGTGTATCTTTATATGATAGTATGCATCCTGGAAGCCTAGGGAGCACATCCAGTTGTCTCTGCCCAAAAAGTGTAGAATGGACTGCAGTGTTACCATCCGAAATTTTGTCTTTTGTACAGAGTTGTTCAATCTGCTGAGGTCCAAAATGGGTCTCCAGTCTCCAGTCTTTTTTGGTACCAAAAAGAATCTGGAGTAGATTCCAGATCCTAGCTGACCTGCTGGGACTGCCTGCATGACTCTTTTTGTTAACAGATTTTTTATTTCTAGCTGACCCTGACCCCTTTGTGCGGGTGGTATGTCTGGTAGGGGTCTTGGCGGTTGTACCGGAGGGGAAGTGAAGGGAATTTTGTAACCCTCAGATATGATCATCTGTACCCATGTGTCTTGGGAGAGGGATTGCCAGGCTTCCGGGTACAGAGATAATCTTCCCCCGACTGCCACCGAAGGCGGACAGTCGGGCAGTTTCTCAGGGATGCTGAAAGGGCTGTTCAGGGAAAGATTCCCTGGAACCCTGGTTCTGTGGACCCCCTCTGCCCCTGGGGTGGTGTCTGTTATTATTCCCCCCTCTGCCTCTAGGGGGAAATTCACCACATGCGGCAGGCATGACTCCCTGTGGTTTGCTGAACCACATCTTTCCACCCCTCTGTCCCTTAGGATAAGGTCTAGAAGGTGTGGAAAATGGACTCCCACGGCAGAGAGAGTCTTACCATCTTGCTCACATCTGGTGAGGGTATTCTTCACCTGAGGTCCAAACAATTCTGAACCATCAAAGGGGGTGTTGGTGAAGGATGCCTTGAAGGGATCGGCAAAGTTATAGAGTCGCATCCAAGTGTGACGTCTCAACGCAACACCTGTGCCAGCGGCCCTACTCGCTCCATCAGCTGCGTAAGAGATAAGCCGCATGGAGGAGTTAACAATGGAGTTCAGGGTGGCCAGCTGGGAGTTTATCTTGTCCTGATACCCTGCAGCAGAAGGATCCTGTACCGTTTCACCCAGCTCTTTGAGCAGGTCTCTCTGAAGGCGGGTGAAATGACATAAATAGTTCAGCGATCGCATAGTAAAGGTCGCTGAAGCAAATGTCTGCTTGCCGTACCTGTCCATGGTCCTGGACTCTTTGTTAGGAGGATGAACAGGTACAGAAGGATCAGCCAATTCCTTCTTAGTGGCTGCTGCTACCACCATAGCATCAACTGAAATGCCTTTGGTGAGAAAGGACTTGTCTTCTGGTGCAGAAATAAATTTAGAAGGCCTCCTAGGGGTAGGTTCCATTGAATCAGGAGCTGCCCATGCCTTTCTAGCCACTACCTCCATTAGTGGGTTGAAAGGGGGAGACACCCAGGAGGTGGAAGGGTGAGATCCAAAAGTGTCAAGGTAAACCGACTCGTCCTCGGAAGATTTGAGAGTGGACCAATTTCCCCTCTGTTTTAGGATCTCTACAATGTCTGAAAAAGAGAAATCCTCAGAGGGGGATCTAGGGGAGCCCTCCGACTCATCCAAGTCGGTGTCTGACGTGACAGACTCGGGGGAGTCTATGTGCTTCCTCTTGCACTTTCTTTTCCTAGGGGGTTCCCCTGAAACTTCAGGGGAGCGCTCAGAAGAGGAGGAGACACCCAAGGTGGGTACCCTATGCTTCGGATCTCTGCTGTCAGATATAGGAGGATGGCCAGAGACCGTAACAGGCACTGTAGATGGAGGAGCTGCAGAACTTAACCTTGGAGTGGACACTGGGTCCAGCACGCTCCTCATCACCTCGAAGGCTCCCCTATCAGATACCAAAGGTAGTCCTGGCTCCGAAGAGACCGGAACCGCCCCCGGCACCAACAGACAAGGCTCCGAGAATGATGTCGGGGCCGAACTAACCAGAGCCAAAGCTCCGAGAGGGAGAGCGGGGTCGGACAAGGGTCCAATACCACTCGCCCCCTTGGAGCTGACAATGGAGTCCCGGTGCCCGGACCTCTCCACGGACAGAACCAATGAAGAGGTCAGAGCCAATGACACCGGAGCCGAAGGTGGGAGTATCGGTTCTGACGTGGGTAAGGTTATGGTTCCGACAAACTCCAGCTCCGAACTCGAGAGGTGAGTTGGAGGAGGAATTGATAGCGGTACCGAAGGAGCCACAGTCTGGTGAGATGGGCTCTGGAGCATTTGGGCTAGTGCCTGAGATTTTATGAGCCTACTGACCACCCTCTCGATGTCGTGGTCGGAGATCCTGGATGACCTAGATGAGTGAGTCCTATGACTCTGCTCCGATAGGAGAGGGGATCTCAGAGCTGATTGGACGAAATCTATCGAGGGGGATCTAGAGTGCTTGTGCGCTGGGGTCGGCTCCGATGCTGGTTTTGGAGCGGATACTACTTTACCCACCTCGGATCCAGATGGAACTGATGTCGGAGCCATCTCGATAATGCCAGCTCTCGACTCAGAAGCTGGAGCCGAGGGTTTGGTGGTTTTTGAAGACTTCCCCGAGCCAGACTTGGATGGGGAGTCATCGGGCTTTAACAAGCCCCTTAGGATGAGCTTATTACACCTCTCCTGCAGGACTCTTGAACTAAACCCGTGACAGATGGAACACGAGTCCTGCAGGTGTAAAGGCCCCAAGCAATAGACACAAGAAGTGTGACCGTCTGTCAGAGACATTTTCTGACAGCACGAGTCACACTTCTTGAATCCTGAGACCTTAGTGTCTTTGGACATAGTCCTAACCACAGTAAACACAGTCAGTCCACACACACAAACTCAACTTAAAATTAGGAAAGTTAAGGGAACTGACTAAAACCCACACACACAGACACTATTAGGGTTGGGGAAACTAGGCCCAAAGATAAAAATTAACTAGAGAAGGGAAAAAAGGGCTACAAAAAGAGTTGTATGAATAAGGCAATTAGTAGGGACCTAAACAAGGGTAACTAACTGGAGAAACTACCTGAAAATTTAGTTTAATAGAATAAATCTCTTACTGACCTGAGCCAGTAAAAAAAGACAACCTTGCAGCAAAGCGGCAAATGAGATCTGTGGAGTTAGCGCATGGTATTGTGGGTTATAGGGCTGCCTCAAGCTGGTAAAAATAGCTCTCGAGCTATAGTATAGGCCGAGTCGGAGCCGAGGATCGGCTCCGAACCCATCCAGCAAGAATGAAGGCGAGAATGACAACTTAACATAGAATAGTACAGAATAAGAACAGAATATGGTAGAATAGAATAGAATAGAATTTACCTAAAAACTTGAAAAATACTAAAACATATTAACTTACATGACATTTTTAAACTATCTGATTAATGGTACAAATGAAACCAATAGTGTTTATATGTAGTAAGAGTGTTGAGATGTGAAAAGTGAAATCATACAGAATAAATAAGTATGAGTAAGACTTCCCCTTTCATTAATACAGCCATAAATGTATCACATTGTTGCATTACATCCTGCACTACATATTTCCTTTCCTGAAGTACTATGGTGTTTACCCAGCTGCAGTGTGTGGGTATTCTTCTGCATACCTTCCTTATGCCCCCTGGAAACATAGTCTCTCCTTACCCTAGTGTCTATTTCTGAGAACTGCATATGATTTTTTACCAATGTAGTGTTGTTCAAGTTCATAATTCAGAGTTGTGACACCTCCTTTGAGTGGCTCTGTCATTTCATCTAACTTCCTTCCCACTTATCCATCCCGATGAAGGACATGTTAAGGCCGACAAGGTAGACCACACCTTCTGAAATGTAATTCAACAAAACAGTAGCCTTACTGATGTAAGTATAAACTGGCGGTGAACAGGCACAATCTTGTGACCTGTTGTATGTTTTTCTCTGTTGTACATTTTTTCATCTTTAAGTTCCCTGTCACTGTTTTCTGCCTAGGGCTTCTTTTTATAAATAAATTATAAAACACAACAGGATATGTGTCATTATGCAACATCATCATACCTAATTTTAGTTCAAATATAAGGCAAAGCCACATGTTTCAAACGTCTGGACAACTGACTATATTGTAATATACTGCCCTACAGAGTGTTTTTGCAACTACACAATGGTTAATTTGTAATAATAACAAAGTTCCTTTTTTCGCTGATTGATCTCTGCACAGTGATATTATTTTACATTACAATCACTGATTTTCCATAGCCAATCACATTGCTTAAAACTACAGTACAATTGAATAACAGTGATTCATTTTAATATGTACTCGCTCTTTTTCTCTTACTCTGTTTCACAGAGCAGTGCTAGCTTTTCTTTTAAGTTTTATCTTTTATTAAAAGCTTCAGTTAAAATTATAGCTGTATACCACAGTTCTTAAACTTTTTAACAGTTTTCTATAAGATGCACTGCTCTTTCAATAATGATTTTGTCAATATTTGTGCTGGTAGAACTAATGGCTGTAAGCAACCTTTAGGATAAAAAACAATGCCAGTGTTTTGTTATTTTAAAACAAATGGTAGCATTGCAGTAAATCAATTTGTCACAACAAAGCACATGAAATATGGTGGGCAGCAACCAATTCAATAAAACAAAGATTTAACAGAAACATCTAAAGGTTTTAATCTTCTTAGATTGGCCTTCTGATGTGTATAGGTTCCAGGAGAGACCTTTTGCAAGGGAGGATAATGTGAGGTTTTATCTTTCAAGTAATGAAGATTTGGTGAATCCTCCAAAGCAAAGGACATGTTAATAGCAAGAGGGAATGCAAAGCCATTAGCTATGACTGAAGAAGGTCTGAAGCATATTGACACGATCATTGAAAGCCTGCAAATTCAGGCCATCTGATGGAAAGCATTCTTACTGTGCATTTCTTTAAAAGAAGATAAAGAGCATTAGAATCAATAAATCGCTGAAAAGATGATTATTTCTACAAGCTGAAGGTCGGCATAGGTCATTATTACTAAAGCAAACAGAACCTGTTAATTTAATCCAAAAGGACTGGCAGTGAAACCAAACAAGAATTTAATCAGCTACAACAGCAGGCATGCATCTTTGAAATTGAAGGATCTTTGTCTTCAGGAAAAAAGGCATGGGAAAACAATAAGACGGTTCTTGTGTTGTTGCTACCATCCAAAAATATATAACTAATGATTAAAGGGAAATGAAATAATTTGCACAAAACAATGTATGGAGAGAAAAGTAGAATGTTGTTACCACTCACTTTCATTTGACAGATGTCCTCTAACTAAACTAAAATATTTCCCATTTAAAAAGTAAAAATTAATAACAAAATGAATCTGCAACAGTCATTACATTCTGAATGCACTGTAAGCATTAAATGTAAAATTATGCTGTTTATTATGCAGAAAAGGTTCTGCTGTGAAAGAAATGGGTCATATTCTCAATCTTTTCAGAACAAATCACAGATGGCCAAGTTGTATTTTACATTACCATATCCCGAAATAATCTCTATAAGATTTAGTACTAATAATCTCTATGGGACATGAACTGATATAGTGTGCGAAATGTGTGTTTCTGAGTTCAGCAAGCCAATCATCTGTTTATGCAATGATGGGCAAGAAAGAGATGTAACAGTTATGTAATTTGTTGACATTTTTATATAAGATTTTATTTAATAAGCAGTGATGAATCTTAACCATCCTCTGGTCAGTCAGCTATAGTTGTTTTGAGAGGAAGTCATTTTCAAAGAGTCTTATCAATATCTTTACATACTTAATATCTTTGAGCACGGTCCCTATGTCATCATAACCAAAACATTTTTTTCTGTTTTCAAGTGTACACTTCCTTGCTAATGTACACTTTTAGTTATTTTCTCATGCTGTCTGCTCTGAAATGGGTCAAATTTAGTAAACTCAGCCTCAGCCATATTACAATGGCATACTCTGTTTTTGACAAAGTTTCTATTCCTCCGGTGTTCATCTAATGGTTTCTCTTCCCTTTAACTGAGAGATCGAGGGCATATTTGCTCTTATTAGAACATGCCTTGCCAGAGTATGCAGAAGGCTTGACATGCTGGGTGGCTCTATCTTTCTATCCAAATGAATCTCTTTTTAAGCAGGTTGAAAAGTGTTCCGCATGACTAAAGATTAAAATGCACATCCTGTGCAAATTGATATGTCCTTGTACAGAGGATTTGTGCAACACTACTCCATTCATCCTAACATTATTACAGTACATAAGACAAGGAAGTGAAAGAGGTAGAAATAAAGAAAAATACATTAATAAAAAAAAAGTCAAGCAAAAGTGAAATTTAAAAAAGTAAATTATGCATTAAAACTGTATTGTGAAACAAAATAATCTACAATGCTGTCTTAAAGGTGGCCATTGTGGCACACTTCTGAGGCTGATTACTTAATGAATTCAATGACACTGAAGCTTGACAGGTGAAGGAAGGATAAGCACAATATCTGAGGTATCACACTCCTTGACACAGCAAGGAAGATGATGTGCTTGACATGGTATTAACAGCCCTTAACAGAGGGAAGAAGCACATCAGGCAGGGCAAGGTGCATTAATGATATTGCCTTATATACTGACCTTTAAGTCATTAGTAACCACTGGGGTGATGTAATCTCTAAGGTCAAAGCCCACACTCTGTCTTGCCACATAGTTCTGGGATAATTAAAGGAAATTCATGTTGGCATCCAAGAGCCAAATTTTTAGCAACCCAGCTACTAACACATTATTCAACGAGTGACCATTGAAGGATTCTCAGAATGAATGAGAATTTCAATGTGAGCAATGTTCCTAAATGAAAACATTCAGATTTCATGAGAGACAGTGCCTGTTCCTTCAGTGACACTGACTCGTCAAGGTCAATAATCAGGTAAAACTCCATTTTGTTGCTCTGTAAATAATTACTGGGGATAGGTTAGGAGCTGGAATAGATTTGGTAGTTGTATGCTCTGACAAATCTTGCACCATGATATGTTTCAGCCTTATTTGGCTGTCCATACTTTAACTAATGCTAACATTCAAGTAGTTGCCCAGAGGTTAAAAAGTTCTTATCATTGTCGTAATAATGATGACCTACAACCCTGGTCCTTATTACACTTCTCAGTGGAAGTATACATACTACAAATTGCAATGAAGCCAATATCAAACCTTGTAACCACATGCGATGTAGGTTGCATCTCATAAAAGTTTTAATTCCAGATAGCACACTTACTCGGTAACCCTAATAAGTAAAACGTCAGACAACTGAGGACTGTGACAGAAAGACCACAGTGGGGCCAAAGATGCTGAAGCACAGTTCATTCTGTTTCAGGACAGGCTAAGCGATCAAGAATGACCAAGAGTGAGTTACGTCATTTATACCTCACCACTGAGTAGCCTTTCAACACACTCATGTAGGCATCTCATTACAGTGACAGTGCCAAATACCAGATTAATCAGGATCACTGAATGAGCAGTTAAATCCAGCCATACATATACTATATTTTGTATAACCTTGCCAATAAAGGGAAGATTAGAGATGGTAAGGCATTTTATAGCTTTATGTAAATATACCAATGCTTCCTTAGGGTTGGATGTCACAGTCATTTATTTAAATGTCTGATGTACATATAGCTTGGAAAAAGTCACCACCAACACAACTGACCCTAAGTGAATAGCTTAGTAGGCTCGGAAACCAGTCCACAATGAGTCGGGTACAGAATCAATAGCATCTGTATAATCATAATCTGAAACCGATTTATTCAATATTATCTGCATAGCCACACTTAGGCATAGGCCAACTAGGTGGCCACCTAGCAGGCTGCTCTAGCAGGGCAAATGTCCACTAATCTGCATGGTGTAGGTACAACAGGCTGGGAGCACAAGGTGGTGTTGGGGGGGGGGGGGCTGTGGAGACCTTTTGCCTAGGGCACCAGTTGACCAAAGGCCAGTCCTGATTAGCAGCACAGTGACCATCATATATTATGTCAAGACACATGAACACAGTTGAGTAAAAGAAAAACACCTTTATCAAATGCAAAGCTTTCGGGATAACTCCCTTTTTCAATGGTTAATCATTGAAAAAGGGAGTTATCCCGAAAGCTTTGCATTTGATAAAGGTGTTTTGCTTTTACTCAACTGTGTTCGTGTGTCTTGATCTTCAGTAAACTTGTCAGCAGTGATTTACATCATATAATATGTGTCAGGAAAAGTCGCATGGTTTGTGAGTCAGGCTAGAATGCACAGTTGACATATCTGAAAAAGCATGGCTGTTTTTTATAAAGCTGCTTAAACCTCAGAGGTGAGAACATAGCTATTTTTTAAGAAATTCAAGACTGGCAAATAAAACAGTGAGCATCCTGTATTAGTTTGTCCTCTAACAAGATTTATTGCTGCCAGCTGTGCTGCATAATCCATTTAATTGCAGAGCTCATAAACATTCCGTAGCTGACTTTGTCTTTAAGTGCACATGAAGAAGGGCTAAGTGATAATGGATGTCAATATCTGTTTCAGTATAGGGTGCCATCAACTGTTCAGGTTTGCCTATGTTGCTGTCTAGGGGGATCTACTCCTCACATGCATTATCTAAATCACTTGTCTTAGAAAGGGTGAGGTAACAGCAAGCTGAGCAGAGCATGAGACATCCATATCCCTAGCAACAGTGCCTAGCTCATCCTATAGAATTCTCATGTGTTCCTAGGCAAAATGGCAAATACAATTTCTCCAGCATGTCCTTGATCTGTCCTGTAGCCTCTTCTTAGTAGGTTGCACTTGGTATACCTCCAACAGTGACTTCCAAGGGTATCTTGACTAGATGCCCAAACCATCTCAACAACTGTCAACCCTCAGTCATGAGAAGCAGTGCCTCTACACTGAGATTGCTCTAGATTCCTGAGCCTACAAGACCTGCAAAGGACCTCACTTCCTCATCTTCTATGCTGGATACTGTGAAAAACAAATAACCATAGGTAATAATTGGGACAAATAATGGCTATAGATTTGAGTCTGGCAAAATACCTTCTGCTGCATCCATCCATTGGACAACCATCTGCTCCTCTGTAGACTCACAAACACACACAGCCCAAAGTTCCTATACTCCTTCACTTGAAGTAGATACTCCCCTCTCACCAGCAGAGACCAAACTTCTGTTTTCTGAGAGACAACCGTGATGTCTGCTTTGGAAAAGATACTTTTCACTTCATCTGTTTCCAGTTCACACTAAACAACTTCAGTGCTTGCCTGAGATAATAGCACCAAAAAGAGACTTGGCTCATTTTTTGAGGTGTTATATAATCCTGTTTTGGACTACTAGGGCCATATATATTGACCTGCAGGTTATCAGTAACCAGTGCAGACTCCACAGCAACAAGTTGACATGATTTTGGTGAAATAAGCTCCATTGAACCCATGAAAAGAAGTTAATGTTGGTTGACAGACATTCACACAGTTCATAGTTAATTAACAAGCATGCAGTCCAGTGGGCCATTGAGGAGCCTAGATCAAATTCTCAGTTGTGCCCAAGCACTGTCTGATTAAATAATTTGATCAAGGTCACACTGCAGCTACAGTTCACAGTCTTAGCCCTCTGCACAACTGTCAGCCAATTTCATCTTGCGTACCATTTCCTGTTTTAGCACATAGCTAGATAGATAAATAGATAGATAGATAGATAGATAGATAGATAGATAGATAGATAGATACATAGATAGATAGATGCTATTTCCCAAATCTGTACTGGTGCAGTTTCCATCCTTTAGGCATTCATATTATTTAAAAGTGTTTACTGCTGCAGTTTCCAGTATTTTTTATCTTGCCTCATCATGTTCTAACAGTAAGAAAGTAACAGACATGATACATCTAAGTCTCCCTTTTCATTCAGTCCCTTAGTTGTAAAGATTCTCTTTTTCACTATTCTGAAATACAGCTGCCTTTTGGATATCATTAAAGATGCATCTTAGTACTGATATTATCATTTTAAAATTAGTTCATGCTATAACATGCATGCTTTCTTTTCCTTTTTTTACAAGCATGCTATATCTACAGGTGGCTAAGGTAATATTCCTTGAGCATCAAAGCTCAAAATACCAAGGAATAGAAAGCCAGTTGCTGTTTCTTTCAGAGTTTAATTTCTGCAAGTGTTTTTGGTTATCAATACTATGAAGGGAACACACCAATTTCTAAGTCAGTATATGATGAGAGTTCATGAAATTAGGCTTGTTTCACTCTTTGATGTTTAACTGAGTGCACTTCTCAGCACCCACAATGTGCCCAGAAATATTTCCTTCTGTAATTTATGCAGAGTTACATGTATTGTTAGCATATTTAAGTACTGCTGTAAATTACTTTTTTATTAGGCATGATGCTCCTACTGCAATTGGAACTAACTAGGTATCTTTCCTCCACATTGCTTATGTTTCATCTTGCAAATCCTAGTACTTTATGACTTTATTTCTCTCTGTGCATATGACACTGTAGTCACTGGGTATAGCAATTTCAAATATCAATGTTACATTTGTAATTTTTTTTTCAAAATATTTTATTAAGTTTTCCATGAAAAGTAAAAGACAACAAATGACAAACAGTATTCTCATTCTAAGACAAATTATTAACAAACAAGGTAAAAACTATTTACAATATATACATAGGACTGAAGCAAAACTGCAGATCACATTTAAAATACACAAGTTCTGTAGTATAAGTATCAATTCAGAAAGGGTTATGGTCCATTTGTAAAGTTTCAATAAGTCCAATGATTATTAACAAATGTCTTTGGATAGAGTCTAAGTTCTTTGGTCTTAGTTTCTTTGATTGCCAGGTCTTTCACTGAAGACAAGAAATCCTCAACAGTGGGTGGGCAGCTAGTTTTTCATCTTCTGGTGATGCATTTTATGGCAATAGCAAGTATTGACCATAGTAAATATGAATTATTCACACTGAAAAGAACTAATAATTTAGACAATAAGAAATGATCAGTGAATAATGCTTTAAGAAAATCTTCTATGCTGTTCCAATCACCCTTTCATTTAGGACAATCATAAAAAAAAATATGTGCCCAATCGGCTTTGGTATGTTTTGTACATCTCCAGCAGGATGTGCCAGAGCTATTATTGATTTTAACTATCTTATCTGGTGTCAGAAATGCCCTATGGAGATATTGCCAAGCAAAAACACTCCAGTAAAGAGACCATGAAGCATGCTTGATAGATAACATAATTTTTTGTTTTTCATCATGTGAGAAATTAAAAGAACAGCCTTTGAATATTAAGTTCCAGTAACTTTGATTCATGGACTGCTGTATCTGTTTTTCTTATATCTATTTTTGAACTGTTGGCATTGGAGGATTCCATGTTATATAAACTTACATGAGGATTTAGTAAACTCGGAATAGTTCCGTGTCTGTGTACACAGTTCCCCCTCGGCAGCTTGCCATACATATTAATCATGGTACATTGCCAAGAGAAACCCATGGAACATGGTTATTGAATCAGTGTGGGGAGTGTAGTGCAAACTATGTCCGCAGATGAGTAAAACACTCCCTGCCCTGACCAATTGTATTATATCAATGTAATTTAATTTTTTTAAACCATATTTGCATGGAGCGGTGGAGTGCAGCAGTGCTAAGAGGCACCGAGACACCTGCCAGACATCTAAAAATAGAAACCAGATGTATTTAGTTATTTAAAGGTCAAGTTTAAACGTAGCTGAGCAGGTTTGTGTGGCACGCTGCAGTGCTCAGCACTGCTTAAATGTAGATCAAAGGTATATGTAAAGGTATAGCAGAATTCCACATATCCATGTAGCTAAATAGGTATAATTGCAGCTTCATGTGCAGTAGATGCAGGGTTTAAATACATGGAAGGACAAGTAAGCATTTATTTTTGAAATACAAATTATGCAAATTATTTTTAAATCCTGGGCTGCTGCACTCATCTAAGCTCTGCTAAGACCTGCTAAGACATACTAAGTACTGCATAAACCCAATAACAGCTGAAAATGTTTATGCACTGCTCAGCTCTGCTTAACTGGTTTGTGCACTGCTAAGTATATGGGTCTTTGGGTTTTTGCACTGCTCAGCTGAGCTGCACTGGTTTGCATTCAGCTAAGCAACACACCACATTTTTAAATGCTGCTCAATGGCATTTAAGGGTAGAAAAACAGGCTATATTAAGATCACTAGGTGGGAGTGCAGCATCATTTGTTGAAGTTCTACCTGTGTATTGATTATGGCTGGTACAGGAGATGCACACTTCCGGATGCAGTGGTGGGGCATTCAGGAGTTCAGGGTCATGGTTGAACTCCTGGTGAAAAACTATGATGACCGGCTACTGTAGGGAGGGTTCCAGGGCTCAGAGTGCAAGGCAGAGGCCTGGGACTGGCTGGCTCTTGAACTCACCAGTATGACAGGTATCCCTCACACAGATGAGCAGGTCAGTCACCACCATGATGACCTGAAGCTTAGGAAGGGGGAACTCTTGGACAACTGGTCCAAGAAGCCCGGGCAGAGAATGCTCCACAAGTTTGTAAGTAGTTTTATCTTTGTTTTACCAATACCTAATCTGAATGTCTGATAAACTGGTTTCCATAATAGTGTGCTTCTCTCCCAAAAGGTACAGAGGAGAGGGCTTGCAACATTAAGGTGCATGCCGGGTGCTTGGCCAGGTTGCACTGTAAATGTGGTGAGTACACATGTATTTTGCTATCTGTAGTCAAATAAGCAAGAAAGAGTAAAGCATTAACTGCAACTAGGACTATACTGTAAAGATTGTATTGCAGTGAATGTGGACTTGCAGCTGTACTGCAATATGTGCATACTGCCAACTGTAGTGCCATAAGCAAGGTAGAGTTAAATCATTAACTGTAATAATGTCTATGCAATAAAGTTTGTAGTGCAATAACTGTTGAATTACAGCTGTATTTTAACATCTGCATAATCACAACTGTTGTACAATAAAATACTCAACATTATACCAGTAAGTGCAAAAGGTATCTTTTATAAAGTCTGTTGGGCAATGTGTGGAATTAGGGTTGTTTTACAAGAAATCAATTATGACAACTGTTCTGCAATAAAAACATGAAATAATATCAGTACCTGCATGAAGGTATATCTAATAAAGTCTGTTGTGTGGTAAGTGTAGATTTAGAGCTGTTTGGTAAGAAATGAATTATGACAACCGTTCTGCAACAACACATGAGCCAAGAGCAATAACAGCAAAGTAAATTTTGCACATCAGGATTGTCTTGTTTTCACAATTGCATGGCAACTATATGCATTCAGACTGTGAGGTAGGGTGCTGCAGTCAGGTATCATAGTGTAATAGTTGTAGGTTGCAAATAATAACCCATAATCAGGTATTGTTTTTTGACTTCACAGATATTTCAAATACTAGCAATATATTGCGTACACCTGAATTCCATGTAGTACTGTATAGGTTACCTACTATCTTTGTCATGCGTGAATTTCATGCATGTGTGTTGTACTGTCACTGCAGTCTATTTTAAAACTGTACTACTATTATCAGGGCATATGTTGGTGCCAGGTGAGCTATAGACAGTGGTGGCTGGTGACTTCAAATCAAAGGGGGGCTGCTGAATGAGTGGGGCCAACAAGAAGGGGCTGGCCAACTAGAAAGGAGTGGAGCTATGCTCAAAACCACAAAAACTGGGACTTTAATTAAATACACTGCCCTGGGTGGCAAACTGCCATTATGAGAGTACAATCAAGACAAAATGAAGTGGAGAAGAAAAAAATATTTCAGTACATTGGCTACATGACAGCTTACTTAATATCTAGATGGAAACAAAAGGTTGTGAGGCTTGACAAAATAAATTACTTTTTAAATACATTACTGGAATGCCAGTTGAAATCAAGTATAAAAAACAAGCAGCATTCAACTCAAACAACTTTTCCTTGCACTGCAGTTCTAATTATAATTTGTATTCAGCTATATAAAAGTACCAAATAACATGCTGAAAGTTTCAATCAATGTGATGCATAACAGGAACAAAGCACCAGATCAACAACGAAGATGCAAACAATTTATTTGGCTAAAAACAAAAACTCCAAACGCAGCAAATCAATGCAGTGTGTCCACACTTCAAGCGTTTCGTCACTCCTTCATCAGACAATGCATAAAACACACATTTACCCATGAGTCTAAATAATAGACTCATGGGTAAATGTGTGTTTTATGCATTGTCTGATGAAGGAGTGACGAAATGCTTGAAGTGTGGACACACTGCGTATTGGATTTGCTGCTGCGTTTGGAGTTTTTGTTTTTAGCCAAATAAATTGTTTGCATCTTCGTTGTTGATCTGGTGCTTTGTTCCTGTTATTAGTTCTGCCAGCACCTTCCTTTGAACTTGGTTTTGGTTTTATTATGGAGGATTCAACGAGGAGTGCAAACGAGTCTGAGGGCAGGAGAAATGAAATTGGAGAGATTCGTAAGCTCATCGGGCAGCTTACACAGTTAGTTGATCTTCTGACACCTGTCAGCCAATCGGTGGCGACGCTCTTAAGCTCCATTACAATGCCAGGCAACCAGGAAGCATTTGCGCGTATAGCTTCGAACGAAGATACGCTTTTACAGAATGAGAACTGTGCCAATGGGGCTAACAACGGAAACGAGCATGAGGAGTCTAATTTGGATTTATTGAATGACTTTCCACGGTTTTCTTTTGATGAAACGCAGGACAGGTGTCCTAGAGAACAGCGACTTTGTAATAGTAGACCTGAACATTCGGCCCATGTTTCTGGGTCTAAACAAGGTACTGAAAAACTTTTTGCTGATGTGGTCAATGTCAAGTTTGATTTTGCAAATAACAGAAAAGTGCCAACTGCTACAGGCACTTATAGTCAAAAGTTGAAAGACTTACATTATTATTTACATAAGCTTAAAATGTTGGAAATGGATAATGCTTACCTTAAACATTGTTTAAAACTTGAAATTGTGCCTAAAGGTTTAAGGGTAAGCAAATATCCAAATAATGTGTATGAGGGAACGGATTTTCATAAGAATTTGATTAAAGCTTTTGATAACTGTGGCTTTGCAGTCATGCAAGCTATAATTTTAAACAATGAATGTGAAATGGAAAAACTGTCTAATATTGTAGAAGATATCAATAGGGCTGTTATCAATGACCTTATGTTCACAGTTACTGAACAAAAAGATAGATATAAGAGGTTATTAAAGGACATTGAATCACAGTGTATTGAAGTGCAACATAGAAAAGTTAACAAAATAGATAGGGATATACACGAGTATAAAACTATGATACAATACCCTAAACCAAAATTTTGGGGTAGAAAGGTGAATTTTAATTCATACAATGTCCCAAATGGTCCTGCTGGGCAAATAAATTCCTCACAAGTAGATGAAGTTATTGATCTTGATGAGTTTCCCCCTTTACGTAGATCAGAAAGGTTAATGCAAAAGGAGCCTGTGAATTACAATTCAAAAAACTACAAAGGGAGGGGGGGGACACTCAGCCTGGAGGCAGGAACAGTGGAACCAATATTAGATATTGTAAATAATGGAAAGAAATGGACTTGTAATGATTTTAATATATTTAATTATTCCAATACTACACTCACAAGGGCCCATTTTGACCTTTTTTCTAAGGGTTTTGGTTTTATACCACAAAGAAGGACAAATATGTTTAAGCTTTTGGTTGACATGAAATTATTTATCTGAAAGAAAAATTTGGAATTATTCTTTAAGGACAAAGGTAATTTGGAAACAGGGGATGTACTTAGACGTAAGAGTACTTTCAACCCCCCACTACATCCTCAGTTAAAAAACTTTGAGTTGAATATTGAACAAGAATTAAGAAAATCCTTGAATAAACATTATGTTTGTCCTAATCTTACACAAGGTGAAGAAGAAATACTTCGGAATTTAGGGAAAGACAAATATATTAGAGTTATGAAACCTGAGAAAGGTGGGGGTGTTGTTTTTATGGACCGTATTGTATATGATGGGAAGATGTCTAGCATTCTCAATGACACAGACAAATATAGTAGGACTTCTTTAAATGAAATACACATAGCGTATCATAGAATAAGAAGCGTACTACAAGATTTACTACTAGAGGGATCTGTTGATTTGAAAACTTTTAATTTTTTGAATGTCCCTAAACCAAAAATACCTTCAATTTTTGGGATTCCGAAGGTACACAAGGACATTAATGACCCACCATTAAGAGTTGTGGTTTCTTCAGAAGGTTCCATAACGGCACCCCTGGCAAAGTATATTGATGTCAAAATTAAACAGCTGGTCAATGACAACCAAAATATTTTAAAAGATTCATGGGATTTTCTAAGAAAAACTAAGAATTTCCTACATAAAGAAACTTCTGGGTTTGGTACTCTTGACGTGATTGATTTATTCACAAGTATTCCCCATGAAGTGGGATTAACGTGGTTTGAGGAAATGTTGATACCTTTCAAGAATATTTCTCAAAATGATTTTAGAACTATTTTAGTCCTTATGGAAGTGGTACTGAAAAATAACTTTTTGTTTTTTGAAGGTGAATACTACAGGCAAATCAGGGGAGTGGCCATGGGAGCTCATTGTGCGCCTACTTATGCAAACATTATAATGGCATATTGGGAGAATAATTACATCCTAATCCCACGGTTTAAAGATATGTGGACCCTGTACTGTAGATTTTTGGACGACTTATGTTTTTTTTGGAAAGGTACTAAGGAGGACTTTGATTCTTTTGCAGAATATGTCAATGGGACAACTAATTTTCTTAAATTCACAAGGAACTTTGATACACGGCAAGTGGTTTATTTGGATGTTAATATTATTAAAACAGATGAGAAGTTTGTTTCGAAGGTACATAGAAAAGAGACATTTTCAAATACATACCTGCATTTTTCTAGTTCTCACCCTTTTCATCAGAAAAAGAGTGTTTTGAAAGGGCAATTGGTAAGAATTTGCAGGATGACTTCAGATGATGGGATGTTCACTACAGAATGTGACATTTTAAGAAATATGTTCATAAAAAGAGGTTACCCAAAGGAATTGTTTGACACTATATTGAATGATGTACTGGATGGGAGAAAAACCAGATTTGAACCTATTTTGGGTAAAGATGAAACATTAGTGTCATCGGATAGCTCCCGGGAAAAAGGCTTTGTAACTGGCCTTATTACTACTTATGATGGCCAATCGAATATAGTAAAGAAAACTTTTGAAAAGGAGTGGAGAAACTTTGCCAAAGTATCAGAACTTGGTCATATTTTTGAAAATGAGATAAAATTTATTTATAGGAAGGGCAATAATATTAAAGGTATTATTGAGAGTGGTGCTAGTGGAATGACCAACAAAAGTAAGAAAAAAGCGGGGGTCTTTAAATGTGGTGCCTGTAGGTATTGTGCACATTTGAAAGTTGGAAATAGCTGTTTCTTAGTAGCCAGGAAGAAAACACGTACATTAAATGCCTTTGTAAATTGCAACACAAAAGGGATTGTTTATGTTGCTTTATGTAAAAAGTGTGAGGCATTCTATGTTGGAAAAAGTGAAAGGATGATAAAACAAAGGATTTATGAACATTTATATGATATTAGAACATCTTGCACCAACAATTCTCTGTATAAACACACATTGGTTTGTAAAGAATCAAGTTTTGAGTTTTTTGTAGTTGAGGTTGTGCCTATTGACCCTAGAGGGGGCATGTGGGAAACACTACTAGAATACAGAGAATTGTATTGGCAAATAACCCTGGAATCAAACAAACATCCTGGCATCAATGATATGGTGTCCCTGGCCCCAGTTTTAAAACTTAGAGCAGCTAAATTATAACACAGTATTACATTATTCAAAATTATATTTGTATGCAATGATGTTATTGCAATACCATTTTGTAACAGTAGAGTGTAGTATTGTTTTATAACATATTTTAAATATATATTTTACATGGATTTTAGGTATTTTATGATTATTTATTAATATTTATTAAAGCATTGTATTAAACATATATATATTTCTTTCACTAGGACATGACATGTATCATTATCACTTTGAATGACCTGTTTTGCACTTTTTTATGTAGATTAATAATAGATATGATTAATTAATTCAGCTTGCTGATTGGTAGATTTGAAACAGTAATTGTATTTAAATAATAGACTCATGGGTAAATGTGTGTTTTATGCATTGTCTGATGAAGGAGTGACGAAACGCTTGAAGTGTGGACA
Organism: Protopterus annectens; assembly: GCF_019279795.1. Taxonomy (NCBI): domain Eukaryota; kingdom Metazoa; phylum Chordata; order Ceratodontiformes; family Protopteridae; genus Protopterus; species Protopterus annectens. Next base: position 1,431,047,972 of record NC_056732.1, on the reverse strand, counting down.
CACTGCGTATTGGATTTGCTGCTGCGTTTGGAGTTTTTGTTTTTAGCCAAATAAATTGTTTGCATCTTCGTTGTTGATCTGGTGCTTTGTTCCTGTTATTAGTTCTGCCAGCACCTTCCTTTGAACTTGAATGTGATGCATACTTGCATCTTACAATCTTAGACAAGCTTACCTGATGGTCATTAAAGCATTGCTTCTTAAACATAGAGCAACAGGCACTGCAACAACATGCGTTTTCTGAATAATAAGAAGCATACATTAACAGTATAAAATATGACAGAAACCCAGAACATTCTGCAAAATCAAGGATAGATGAAAACCCACTGTAGTACTTGTGTCTACCTTGAATGGGGGGATACTTTGCACACTTACACTGCATAACTGCTCCTTGCCTTGCTTGGACACATCCAAAGTCACTACATGGGGGAGTGGAGTACAGCAAGTATGCCACTATTTGTAATGTCTCTGACTGACGGTGATGGCTCTGACATATTTGTCATACCTATCATCCTCAGAGCAAGAAATCTGGAAGAAAGCTATAAAAAGAAGTGGGACAAAGGCCCAAAAATAAGGACGATTTTTAAATATTGCTCTTATAAACTTAGAAAGATAATAGAATAGTAGGTCTTGCATTATTATGAATTTTCTGAAGGGTATGAAATTTGAAACTCAAATGTCTGTCATTATTTTCTAACTTCAATCTATAATGATTTGCCACTAATTTGCCAGAAAACCACAGTTTTATGAAAAATGGACCAAAAATGTTATGCAAAAATATAAAATAGCCACACAATACAGCTGGGAACCTGTTAAAGAAGGGACACTTGTTTAATATTAGTACTGTTAAGTTAAGCAGCTGACAAAATAAGAGACTCTACATGCATTTCTGAAATAAAAGTAATCTGTAACTCTGATCATTACAATTATTTATTAATTGCAAACCCTCCATGTTTCTTCCAAAATTGCCATTTTGCAGAGGGATTATTGGGGGAGAGCAACGTTTTGAGCAAAGTCAGGGACAGTTGAGAGGTTTGGATATACATAATTCTAGAAAACTATTTATTTCTGCATACGTCTCAAACTCTTAAGGCAGAAAATCTGGACAAGGCCAAATATATTGGGGGAACAAATCAATAGTACTAAAATTGGTCTTGTATAAACTTAGACAGTTGATAGAATAACAGGTCTTGCTTTAGCATGCATTTTTCTGACGGCTATGAAGTCTGAAACTCAATGTCTATCATTATTAAGTGACTTCATTCATAAATCATTTGCCAGAAAACCACAAATTTTATGAGGAACAAACCTAAAATAAGAAGCCAAAATCTATTCATTCTGCTAAAATCTGGACAGTTGAGAGCTATAGTTCAGCTGGGAGAATTGTGCGGCAGAAATCCTACATGATGAACTTAGCTCCCTAGGTGTGGACAATAAGTACCCCCCCAAAAAAACAACATCTAAGAGAAGTGATTGCTTCAATCAGGCTTCATCACTTTCAGTAGCATTCAGACTCAGTCAGTGAAAATATTCAATAACAAAAAAGTTTGTGCTTGTAGACAGTTGATTTAACTGGTTCTGAATTGAACACATCCAACCAAGAACTGGGAGGGGGCATTCCTGAGTTGGTCAGATAAATACCTTCCTGATTGTACTAAACTATAGTCCTTGTATAATACAGTATATTTGTTAGAGCATGTTTTAAATGTATTGTTTTGAACATTTTCTAGTAAACAATGAAACAAAATGCATGCACCAATAATGACAAAACTGCCCAATTCAGAACATTTCCATCATAAAAGATTACTCAAACTTCTACAATCCACCAATATCAGTAAATATACACAATCTCTGCAGAAGTAAAAGTCATCTATATAGATCTGCAACTAATGAAGAGGCTGCTAGCAAACAACTTTATATTTCATTGTTTCATCTACAAATAAAGTGCCTGTTGCCCATAAGGAATAAATTGCCTATGTTACATTAAAAAAAGATAAGCTAGTAATATTGAAATAGGGAATGGAAGGCAAACTGATAACAGGTTCATAGTTACTAGTTATCTCCATCAAAGAGGACATTTGCAGGACTGCAGCATCCACCCCCTTTAAAAGTATAACACAGTACAGTATCAGAAATGCATCTAAATACTGTGGGAGTAGAACCTACAGCCTTCTGTATCAAATGCAAGTATTCAACCTGCTATGCTATTAACAATATGAGAAGACACAGCATAAGCAACACTAAACTTCTCTTCCTCTGAAGCTCTCAGCTCCTTGTAAAATCCATTCTGCACTCAACTGTATCTCTCAACTTTGCAGAACAAGAAATCTGGAAAAAGACAAAATTTATTGGGGGTGGACAAAAGCCCAAAAACCAAGGACACATTTTAATCTTGCAAAAGTTGCTAGAATAAAATGTTATGTCACCACCTTGCATTTCATTGCCAAGTCTTGAATCCAGGACCCTGTGCACTATAGTCAGAGTACCATAACACTATGCTATATAAGCTGTTTCTTTAAAGACAGGAAGACTGAAACTTAAATGGTTATCATTTAGTGAATTCATTTCTCATCGTAGCTCTCAACCTCTTAGCACAAAACACTTGAACAAAGCCAATAATGGAGGAATACAGCCCCCAAACATATTTAGTGAATTCAGTTCTAACGATAGCTCTCAACCTCTTAGCACAAAAAAACCTGGACAAAGCCAATAATGGGGGAATACAGCCACAAAAATAGGAACGATTTTCAAATATTGATCCTATAAACTTAGAAAATTGCTACAATAAAAGGTTTTGTGTTACCATGTATTTTCTGAAGAATACGAAGTCTAAAATTGAAATGCTTGTCATTATTTATTACAAAAATCCAGAAAACTACAGATTTTATGAGGAATAGAATAGAAGAAAAATATAAGGCAAAAATCTGAACAGTTTTCAGAAGTGGTGCTGGGTAGGGAAATCAGGATCTTGTGACCTGTACTCAAGGTACAGGGTTTGAGCCTGAGTAACTCTAGCCACCAGGTGTATTTAACAGTTTACCTTTATATCAGCGATCCCAATATGGGTGAAACGGCTTCCACGAATACTGAAGTGCGAATGTCTCCAACGTTGAATTCCATATAACCAAACGGCAAACCTCGCCCCTTTTTGACCCATGGTAGCACTGGTGTGGAGGTGTGGCATGGCCGGAAATGTCAAAATTCGACATTATTTCTTCATTTTTAAATTTTTGCGCTTTGGTTTCTCTTAAAAAGTTCAATTAAGTGGCTGATCGATTATATGTGATTGACGATATGAAGGTAAACCATATTTAACTGGGGCAGTTCACTCACACACAGAGTTGATATATATAATTTGCAGTGGATGTTGTGGGAGTTAATTTTTTGTTTCTTCTGACTTTTTGAAAGTCAAATATATGGTCTTAACCATATGACTTTTGACTTTCCAATGCAGATAAATACAAGATACCTTTACATTTGCCAGACAGTTTCATGGTGGAAGGTATTTTTTAATGAATTTTTACTGCAAAAAGGACTGCTAAATATATCATTAATACACAACAGGATATTGGTAAATAGGAATTTATTCACTCTGCATGTCATAAGTGTACTCAGTAACACCCTTTGATCAACAGTTGAGTAGGTCTCATTAATTACTAATTAGACTGTTGTTAGTTGCAGGTTCAAATGAGTAGTATAGTGCTTCATTGGTTAAAATTTCTGTCTCAGCATTCAAGGGACTAGGGTTTAACGTTTTTCACTCTTGATTTGGAGGTTGCATGCTCTTCCTATATTTATGTAGACATCTGTTTGTTACTGCAGGTTTCATCTAAAAGAATGCTTGTCTATTGACAGCTCTGAACTGTTCCAGTGTATTACAATTCTCCATGATCCAGTGGTCCAGATCACTGCTGAAAAGTATCCAAAAATGCACCATTTCACTTATCCAACTGAAAAGAATTGCTCAGACAGTGTTGTGGTAGCAAATGTTCATGTCAAAAATATGTTTTCATGTTGCTTTTATTCATAATTTTAATTGATTTACCTGATTTCAACTCTTTAAGATAAAAAAAAAAACGTTAGTAATTGTTCAACTTGTTTTGTGAAGGTACAATACAGATCTTTGTCTTATTACTTTTATCACAGAACAGAAATATTTATAAACCATGGAAACTTATAATTTTACTGCATACCCACAAAATGCTTAAATGAGACTATTATTTATTTCTTTAAAAAATATTGTGGCATTACTGCAATGGAATGATTAGGGTAACATTTTTTATATTAGTATAAGTACTACTCCTGTGAAATGGCATAATAATAATGTGATTATATGTATCTCTAAAATTTAGTATATTTTTAAGTTAACCTTAACATCCAAAATCAAACATAGGAAACTACTGACTGTATACAAAGCAACAATCAGTTTTAATATTAAATGGGTCTGCTTATAGGAATTTGGTAAACATAATTATATTGCCTTTTGTTCCCTTTATACAACAAATGTGTTCTCTTGTTTAGATATACTGAGTATGAGGCGATTGCTTGCCTGTCAACAGTCCACTTCTGTTTCTTTTATGTGTGCTATAATGGCAGTTGTGCTTTCTAAAATCCTGATAAACAGAATCCTCCCCAGAAATGTTTTGTTCAGTATGATGGCTGAGCTGTTTTACTGCAAGGAACAGTTTAAGTTGTCAGATACCCTTCCACAAAACACAGTTAGTAAAGAGTTCATATCATAGATCTCTGATGGGAAATTAATTATGCATCAAAATGCATTTATTTTCACTTTTAACAGAATTATCTCCATAGTACTATGGTAATACCTCAAAATTATTGAAAATGTCCTCTACATAATGAAATGCCATTAAATGACCACTAAGATGTAAACATTTTGCATTACTTGTTTACTTATTTGGAAAGAAATATTAGCAGGCGATCACTAGAGAAACTTTATCCAAGAGATAATACATGATCAGTGAATTGAGTGCATTTCTTTTTTCTGCAAATCAATGCTTTTGAGGCATATTTAATTCCACAATTAATCAGCCGATTAGCACTGTGTTTAAAAAACAGACTATGTAAATTGTTTTGGATTAACTTAACTAAGGGCAGTTAGCCTAATACTAATTTATCAAGGGAGGGTGGCCTAATGGTTAAGGTGTTTGCCTTATAACACAAGGTGCAAGGTTTGAGTCTCATAAGGGATAATTAGCTAGGCTTACAATGGCTTGCAAGGGCAGTTAGCCTAGGACTAACCTATGAACTAGTTCAGAATATTTATAACAATGTTGAATTAAAGTAAACCAGAAAATTACTGAAGCAGTAGAATTATGCATTAACATTAATAAAGCATACTACTTATGCCAATATTTTTATTTATCATGTAATTTTGTTTAGCTTTGGCATCATTCATGTATAACATACTTTCATTATAGTAAAGGCCATTGTCCTGTTACTAGAATTGAAGTCCATCTCAGCTGTAAATCATTAAAATGATCTGCTCCTTTTTTTTTTTTTTTTTTTTTTTTTTTTTTTTTTTTTTTTGTTAAATCATAATACAGCTGTTTGGCACTGTTGCAGGTGCCTTAAAAAGGTGGCATTCAACAAGAATGTCTGACTAAATGTTATGCTGCAAAGTCCCAAGAAAGAAACGTTTTAACTTAAAAACAAACAAACGAAAACCAAAAAGATGTTATAGTTGGCTACAACGAACTCCACTTTCCACAATATTTTAGCGCTTTCATCCACCTTTTATTATGCGTGAACTTCTTCAGAAACATGGGAAATGACACAATTAAGGACTTAAATACATAGTCTTACAGGAAGTGATCTCACTATTGCACTATTAAATTATTTTTTGAAAAAACTATAAATTACATAAAACATTAGTTAATACAATAAATTCATGAAGTTGTTATTAATAATATTAAAACTGTTGATGTCCTTTGTTGTTTGATATTAAAAATTCTCTAAAAAATATTTCTTAAAATATTTTTTAATATATGTATGTAATATGTGTGCAAATATATATTATATATTGTTATCTAATGTTTGTACACAAAAATTCTTTTATCTATATAATAAAAAACATTTCAAGTTTATAACTTCATTCAGTCCCGGTGTTTGGTCTGCACCAAACACCAGTTGCCAAAAAGATTCTTTGCATTCAAGAATGTTATTTAAATCCCCTAAATACAGTCCCTTTTGAACAGTGTCCAAAATGAAGAATTCAAACTTCTTAAAATCCCTACATGTAATTGCATACCTAGCCAAAGCATTATTCCTGTCTTTTTTTGAATGGCAAGGCTATGCTCATATACTCTGCGTTTAAAAGTTCTCTTTGTCTTACCTATGTAGTAATTCTTACATGTGACACATGTTGCAAGGTAAATCACTAGTTCACTATTACAATTATAGTAATTTTTTGCCCAAAAGGTGTAATTCAAGTGCTCTACTACCACAAAAGAAGAATTACTCATGTACATACATTGTTTGCAGTTAGTACAACTAAAAGTTCCTTTCTTGTTGGTGCAACTCCTAACTAAATTTCTATTATTGTCACTAGCATTTTTTCCGGACTCTAATAAAAATTTTAAATCTACAACTTTCTTATAGGTAAATTTGGGTTTTGGACCTGTGATGGACACTAAGTCCTTATTACCCAAAATTACTTTTCAATTATTTTCAATAATAGATTTTATTAACCATATTTCATTCATCATTGGTAATGGAAAAGCTGTTAAAAATGTTTTTTCTTGTTTGTTTTTGGAAGCATCCAACGTGCATACTTTAGGTGCACATAGGGCTATCTCATCAGAAGCTAAGATAGGTTTAGCCACTCCCTTTCTCAAAGGTACTACTTCACTCTCAATCTTGTCTATGAACTTCTTGGAATATCCTCTGTTCACGAACAAAGATTTCAAAAGTGTCAATTCCTTTTGAAAAATATCCTCTTCAGAAGTTAGTCTACTCAACCATATGATTTGACCTTTAATGACCCCTCTTTTCATATGGATGGGATGCAAACTATCTTTATGTAAATAGCTATTGGCAAAACATGGTTTTCTATAAATCTTACTTTTAAAGGTCTTTGAAACATCATCAATAGTAAGAGTCAAATCCAAAAAAGAAATGCTCTTATCAAATTCTCCAATTTTAAAAAATAAAAAATTTGTATTTTCATTTAGATCGTGGACTAGCTCTACAAACTCGTGTTGTTGTCCATTCCATATAAATAACAAATCATCTATATATCTCCAATATTTAATAACCTTTCCAAAAATCAGATTTGTAGTCAAAAATGTAGTCTCCCAATTTGCCATTACAATATTTGCAAAAGATGGAGCCACCCTCGACCCCATAGCTACTCCTGACTCTTGTTTGTATATATTGTTGTTAAACTTAAAAAAGTTGTTGTCCAAAATTAGTTCCATTAGAGTACATAAAGAATTCGTTTTTGTTGCCGTAAAATCTGCATTTTTTGTTAGGTATTCTCTCATAAATTCAATACCCTTATCCTGATCAATACTAGTGTATAAGTTTTTTGCATCTAAAGTAGCAAAAAACATGTTGTTATCAGTAATTTTTATGTCCCTTAAATTTTCTAACAGATTCCACGAGTCTTTAATGTAAAATTTGAACTTTTGAACTATGGGGTTCAATATATTATCCAACCAAATGGAAATGTTTTCTGTTTTAGAATGTTTTGCCGAAATGATTGACCTAAAAGGTGGTTTTATGTCATTGTTCTGTATTTTTGGAATACCAAAAAATACAGCCAACCTAGGATGTTCCTTGTACAAAAATTCATATTCCGTTCTATCTATTTCTCCTTGACAAAACATATCAAACAGTATGGCATCCATTTTTTTGAATTTCTTTGAGACTACTTCAATATTAACCTTGGTGTATGTTTCTCTGTCTTGTAACAATTCATCTATCGATGTTACATAATCTCTGTTATTCATTATCACAAGTTTACCACCTTTATCCGCTTTCATTATTCTAATGTCCTTGTTGTTAACCAAAATTTTTAATGCTAATTGTTCTTCTTCCATTAAATTGTCTGTAATACATGGTGTGTTGATGTTTCTAAAGTCATTTTCACATAATTTTTGGAAGACTTGTAAGGTGTTAATCAAAGGTGGGTTATATGTACTAGGTTTACTAATGCTAACTTTGTCACTTAACCCATCTGTTCTCAAGTCTTCCATAATATAATTTAAGTTAAGTTTTCTCAAAAAAAGTCTAAAATCTATCAGAAGTTTACCCAAATTCAGTGTATTGGTCGGAATAAAATTAAAGCCCTTTCTTAATATGCTTATTGTAACAGGACTTAAATCAAAATCTGATAAATTCAGTATTCCAACTTCAAAACTGTCACTATTATCAGTTGGAGACTGGATCACCATTTTCGTCTGCTCGCTCCTCTGCCCTTCCCCCGAAATTGTGTGGTGTTGTACCACTTCATAGTTCTCTTGTTCTGCTCCTGTTTTTTGTGAAAAGGAGTAGTGTTAATATTAGATGATGAAGCTACTTTCTCAGCATAATTCATATTATTTTTATTCACTGGAGTGTTGTTCTCAACACTAGTCGAGGGTAAGGCAGGAAAATCTTCTTCAAATCTTGCACCGTTCTGGTTAATTTCTTCCAGATTAATGACTTTTTCAGTTTCTCCCAAAGGGACAACAATTTTAGATGTACTTCTATCAAAGTCATTTTGGTAACCTGCTTTAGGAGATACTGTAGAATCTATGGATATAATATAAGCTTGATCATTCTTGTATGACAAAATGTCTCTTTTTAATTTGGATTGCTTTCTGGCTATAACAGTTGACCGATGACGATCCGCCTTGCTTTCTATACCATTGTATAGATCTAAAAAATGAATGAAACTAAGAAAGCCATGAATGCGTTCGTCCAAACTATTGATATTGTCCTTTAGAACATTCAACTCACTGTGGTAATGATCTATTAGCATTTTCATCATATTAATCCCCGTTTCATTATATAGTTCTATCAATTGTTTACTTAATTTATCTCCTGGAGACACACAGTTAGGGAACTTCGCTGTCCGCAAGCCCCTAGGCACTATTTTTCTCATGATGCATTCAGTAAAATACTGTATTTCCAAATTCAACGTTATAAACTTTAAACTAATTTTTCCAGTTCATGTATGCTTTTTTTACACATAGGCTTGTCGTCTATAGAGGTACTTACTGTGTTTGAAATAGACACCTCCCCTATGTTCGAAAAAGGATTGTCTGTATCCCTGTTGAGGTAATCCCAAATGTTGGCTTCCGATGTTACTTGCTGTAATTTACGTCCACCATCTCAGTTCTGACTCTCCGTTTTATCGTGTTCATCACTCTCTCGATATAAAGTACTAACACCCCTACCAAGTGAGGTATTAATAATAGTTCCACTATTGTTGTTTTCAGAAATGTCCCATTGTAGTTCTGGTCCACCATTATGGCTCTGACCTCTCGCGTTACTGCCAACGTCAGTCTCACCACATAAAGTATTCTCCTCATGAGAATTTAAAGCAACAGTCTCTCTAATATTAGAGATACGGGGAGGTGTCCCACAAAGTAATACCTCTACAACAATTTTCTTTATCAGGTCTTTCAAATCTTGTTGTGAATCAACAGGTTCAGGGTCTATTAAACCATTGTCCATTATCGAATGTATTGTAAGATTTAATAGTGTGTCCTCGGAAACCTCGTTAGTAGCCATACTCTACACCAAATTGGATGTTAAACACCAAAGCCCCAAGAAAGAAACGTTTTAACTTAAAAACAAACAAACGAAAACCAAAAAGATGTTATAGTTGGCTATAACGAACTCCACTTTCCACAATAGTTTAGCGCTTTCATCCACCTTTTATTATGCGTGAACTTCTTCAGAACCATGGGAAATGACACAATTAAGGACTTATATACATAGTCTTACAGGAAGTGATCTCACTATTGCACTATTAAATTCTTTTTTGAAAAAACTATAAATTACATGAAACATTAGTTAATACAATAAATTTATGCAGTTGTTATTAATATTAAAACTGTTGATGTCCTTTGTTGTTTGATATTAAAAATTCTCTAAAAAATATATCTTAAAATATTTTTTAATATATGTATGTATGTAATATGTGTGCAAATATATATTATATATTGTTATCTAATGTTTGTACACAAAAATTGTTTTATCTATATAATAAAAAACATTTCAAGTTTATAACTTCATTCAGTCCCGGTGTTTGGTCTGCACCAAACACCAGTTGCCAAAAAGATTCTTTGCATTCTTAAAATCCCTACATGTAATTGCATGCCTAGCCAAAGCATTATTCCTGTCTCCTGATTTAAGAAGTTTGAATTCTTCATTTTGGACACTGTTCAAAAGGGACTGCATTTAGGGGATTTAAATAACATTCTTGAATGCAAAGAATCTTTTTGGCAACTGGTGTTTGGTATTTCTGAAGAAGTTCACGCATAATAAAAGGTGGATGAAAGTGCTAAAATATTGTGGAAAGTGGAGTTCGTTATAGCCAACTATAACATATTTTTGGTTTTCGTTTGTTTTTAAATGTTATGCTGCATGACAAAACAAACACACATGCACTTGGGCTCTCACGCACACACACACACACACACACACACACACACACACACACACACACACACACACACACACACACACACACACGCACACATGCACACACACACCCACGCACACACACACACACACACACATACACACACACACACCACTTTGAAATACCTGTATATTCCCTGCAGCAGCACCAGCCAGCTTCTGAATTACACCAGTTCCTTCCCTTGCAGCAGCAGTGAGATGAGAGTGCCAAATATGAATTCCTGAGTCGGGAGCCAATCAGTGGGTATCTATCCAGGTATGTGACTGCAGACATTGCAGTCCGATTTCCTTCCAGTCTATGTGGTTTGTAACCACATAGACTTCTGGGCATCAGTGTACAGATGCCTTCTCATTATAATCCAGACTGGTTAAATGGCAGTCTGGATAGGAAGCACACATGTGCAGTTCTGGTACTCAGATGCCTTCTCATTGTAATCCAGACTGGTTAAATGGCAGACCGTACAGAAAGCACACATGCGCAGTTCATACTCGCTGCTAGTTCTTCTATTTTCCTTTTACAGCTAGGTGGGGCTGCAGTCCTACAATCCAATAGCATATGTTATGTTAAGTTATGTATCAGTCACATAAAGTTAAAATATATTTTCTCCACAGGAACTACAGGTAAATTGGTGAGGCAGCCCATATTATGAGTAAATAATTGTTTGTTTAGATGTCACAGACTGTTAAAATCATTACCAGGAATGTGAAAATAGTATAATAAAGTAAAATAAACAAAATAAAAGGTGTAATCTGTCATATAGCTGTATGCCTAGAGTGTATGTTAAAGGTTGCTGCAGTGAATTAATACAGCTGATGCAGATGTCCTCTGTAGTCACTGGTATTGGGTTCTATCCCCATGCCTGCCAAGCAAGGCATGATAGTTGTTTACTATCTGTACTGTACACATACATGTCTCTCAAGTATCAGGCTGTCCTGTAATGTAATTACTACTGCATAATCCCTCTGTCACTGATTTATCATCAACATGAATAAGTAAATAGTAAAGGATCACTACATAAGCCCACAGTACACCTATGTAGTTATATAGGTCCACTTGATGTGCAAGTATTCTGTGTAGTTGTGTACCTGCAGTTATTACTGCTTGGCTCATACTGTCCCATGCAGATAACTTGATGGGTATGTATGTGCTACAGCAACTATAGGGCACTTTTACACATAAAGAAGGAACAGACCTGTAGAGCAGATAGCTGTACTGTTATCAACTATATAGCCTATAATGGTATTAATGGACTGTATTTCTCTCTCTCTCTCTCCACCCCTTATCTTCATATATTTATTATAGTTATTCATTGGTTATGGTTACCTATTAATAAATGTTGCTACATTAAACTGTATTTTGCCACATGTGTTTTGTTATTGTGTGTATTAAAATGGCTGCATATGAACATATCTTATTGAATTACCTATTCTGTTGGCCGTATGCCATAACTGTTACTGGCATGCTGTTAATATACTGACTGTTTGTTATTTATTGTTGTGTTTCACATTATATGCATTGAAATGTAATGCATTTATTTCCAATGTTCTGGAATGCTATTATTACTAACAATGGTTTTGTACATAACTAACCTATACTTATTGCTATACCTCCATCACCACAGCACGTCAGGGTAAGCCATTTCCCAGTGATCCACCTATCCTACCCACCTCACCTGGCTGTGGCACCAGGTCCTAACATGTCTGGGACACAGGCCGGTGGTGCCTCCTCCACTGGCCCTGCACCATCATCAGGTGGAACCACCTCAGGGGACAGGGCCCATAACACCCCTGGGAGCGGTAGTAGAGGGGCGGTAGTCACCAAAGATCAACTACCAGCCATTGTGTGCAGGATTGTTCATATCATAAGAGCTATGAACATCACCTGCATCAGATTGAGGGCAGACTGGACAACCTGGTGGGGCCAGCTGACCCTGGCACCCAGTCTCCAGCATAGCCACCTTCAGGGCAGTGAACTAGCAGTGTCAACTGTCCATGGGTAGGGACCTCAGTCATGCTGCTGCCATCTGGAGATGCATGCATCTTGGATTCCACAACACCCTCCCTGTCCAAGGTGTTTACCCTCTCAGGTGTCACACAGCCCCTGTCTGCTGTCTTGTCTGTCTTGTCTGTCTACAATTGCATCCTCTCCTATCCAAGTTACCTTCCCACATGTACCTATATCCCTTCACCAGCATTCCACTTTCTCCTTATTAAAAAGAAAAAAAAAAAGGGGCACCTATCCCACAAAGAAAAATATCGCCCCATACATAGCTCTCCATTTTGCACGTTTCCATTGGACACAACTAATTTGGTCCAATTGGCTTGATGACACATTTATGTTGTCCTCACCCCTCTCTCTGTGGGGTTTGAGACCCAACTTCATCCACAATATCTGTCAAAAAGGAAAGCTGTTGCTGTACAAGAAATGGAAAGCTATGGTTCTTTCCTACACCCGATCTGCACATTCCTACCTCCTTTCAGTGTGTTTTTCCCCCACTTGCCTCCATTTCACCGCTGTCCTATTGACCCCTTTTTCTTTTCTTTTAATTTTTTTAGAGCGGGTTTGTGCAGAGCTAAACGCCGCACCATGCATATCTACTTAAATGAGCTTTAATGTGCCTTAATGATCCTAACAATGATTTTGCTCATAACTAACCTATACTTATTGCTATACCTCCATCACCACAGCACATCAGGGTAGGCCAGTTCCCAGTGATCCGCCTATATGACCCCCCCTCACCTGTCTGTGGCACCAGGTCCTAAAATGTCTGGGACCCACATGTGACAGTGTCAGGCACATGTACAAGATAGTCACCCCTACCAGGTTTCAAACCTGGGCCCTTGTCAACTACAGCCTACTGATACCTTAATTAAAACAGTGTTTCCAGCAAAACATACTGATTGCTACTTGCAGGCTAAAATTAAACCTAATGGGAAAATTGGGAGCGAACCTAAAACTCTGATACAAAAATACACCAGCAGACAGCCAAATAAATAATAATGGCAGTATGTGAGTCCTGGGAGAGCAGGTAAATGTTCCCTTTTAACTGCAACTTCTGTAAACACACCTGCTATGGCATCAATTGCACAGTACATATGTTCAACTGGTAACCTGCTCCAGAACAGCTGCCTTTGAAAGCCATGCACATACTGATGGCCGCAGACAACGTGTGTCACAGCCTGTATGTCTGCACATATATCTGACAAATACACCTGCTCCATCACTAATTCGGTATCTCAGTCTGTTAACTGCCTTCCATACAATGCATTTTGCCACACATTCCTGGGTTCGAATCCAGTGTGTTGCACTTCAATTACATTGCTGTGAAGACACCAAGTAATGACCAAGTCATGCAATTTTAATCCCCATAGATTACTGCTACTGAAGTATCCACTACCCAGTTTTGCAAGTCAAAGGACTGCAGGTAGGGACACACTGCACATATTCATATAGCCTAACTATATGTCGCCTACTACTCAGCTATTGGCACTGTTGCATAACAGATGTACCTTAAGGACATGCCTCGATTAGACTATAAAGGGTATCTTACCCTGGCTCTGCTGTAATGACAGGGCTGCCACTGCTGCCACAGTTACACATACAGCTTGCTGACCTCCAAACTGTTCACACACACTCCTATGTGTCTTAGGCTGCAGCAGCAGCTGCAGCCTGGAGCATACACAGCTGTATGTTAAGGCAGCTGCTACAGACCCACCATATCTCCCAAATCCCTATAACAAGGGATGTGGACACAGCCATACATAACAGGGGGAGTCAAAGACCCAGAGATATGGGCATGTTTCACAGTTTGTCCCTACAAAGGTAGTCACCTACTGCATTAGCATGCATATTCTGATGGGTATGCAATGTGACATGCATGTCTCTCTCCCCTTACTGACCTTAACCCACAGTTTTGGCCAGTGAACCACCAGATGACCACATTGTCATGGAACACTGACCAAACATATGAGGCAAAACTGTGGGCATAATGCATACATCTCTACACTGGGCAGCATTTGTACTTACCCTCAGCAATGCTGTAGTCTTCACACCTCAGTAATGTCCAGGGGCCAAGGCCTACATTAAGACCTTACATATTGCAGTGTTATTGCCATGGCATTGGCTAATGGTGGTGCAATTCAGGTGTTTTGGATGCAGTTAGCAAATCTGAGCCGCAGATTGGTGCATAGGCAATTATCTGTTAATGAGCATTACCTGCAAAGGCAAGCAACTGCTTTTGGGGAACAGGTCTGTATGTAGTTTTACTCACACAGACAACATATGTGCAAAGCATTTGCAGAGGAACACTTCAAAAAAAAGGAAGATATCACTCTACCAGGTATGTACTAGATGTCCCCATAAAATGGGATGCAGATGGGAGGATGGCGGTATTGGGATTAGGGATTAAAACAGTAGGCTTGTATTAGAGCTATGATATTGACATGTCACTGACACTCTGTTGTTCAGCACCTACAGGCATGCCTCTCAACTGTCCCTGCTTTGAATCACATCTCTGCTCTGTCCCTGTCAATCCCTCCTACAATGGTCGGCTGTTGTAGTACATATAGTGGATTACACATAAGACATATTGACGCTTAGTCTCCTGTAACACCAAACAATGTACTGTAATTCACCTCCTTTCAGTCTATCAGTGTCACAAATAAATAGAACTAACATTGTAAAAGTGTCCCTGAATGTCCCTGATGTACTCTGAGTAAGTCCCTGTTTCGTGGACATTTGTCCCTGTCTGGTTGAGAGGTATACCTAACATACCTCTCAACCTCCTACAGTTAGAAATCAGGACAAAGCCATAATTAATGGGGAGACAAAGGCTCAAACTCAGTGAAAGAGTATACATATTGGCCATACAAAGTAAGAATGTGACTACACTAACAGATATTACTGTGGCATAAGTGTTTTATGAGAGGTCTGACATGTGACATTTACATTTTATTTTAATTTACTGACAGCAACCATCAATGACTGCAGCAACTGGAAAGACCCCAAAAGTACCTCACTAAGAGGATCAAAGGGCTCAAACAGATGCCATATGCTGCCTGGTTAAAGAAACTCCAGCTCTACTCAGTGGCATACCGCCTGTTCAGAGGTGATCTGTGCCTGACATATAAAGCCATGTCCAACCCAGAATTAATTGACATGCTGCACCTCAGAAAATCCAAATCCCATCGAGCTACGCGCTCGAGAGACTTGAACCTCAGCACTGAAATAAATAGGATATGCTGGAGGGACAGATTCATAACCCAGAGGCTCCCTTCACTCTGGAATAAAATCCCAGTCCAGGTTAGGCAGAGTCCCTCATTGACTCTCTTCAAGAGGAATCTTGATGAGTGGATGGGAGATCGTAGGTTTACCCCGGGTATCACTTCTGTGTCACTGTTAGACAGAGGCACAGTATACTAACCTCGAAAAAGGGCATAGCAAAATAAATTTAAAATGGGTGGCGAAAGCCAAATACATTCTGGCTAGGCTTATAAATGCCCTAGAGCAGATAGCCTAGTATGAACCTATGAACCTATGAACCATTTGTCAGACTTCCACAACTTTGTGCAAAAAAGACCACATCTATATGGTGAACATGTTGACATTCTGTTAGAAAAATATGTATTAATATGTGTATGCTTAATGCCAAATTAATAATCAAGTGTTTTTAATATGCTTTTCATTCTATTTCTCATGCACTGTGATTTATATAAATTGAGTTTCATATGAGACCGAAAATATGCTTTATTGAAACTGCAACATGCTTACTGAAACTTGCAAGTTGCCCTCTGACCTAGTAACTGCTAGCACAGCAATATTCTTGTTTATGCCTTGTGGAAATGTACTTGAGAAGCAGGTGTTAATCTGCTAGGTCAGAAGCATATGAATAGACAATATACCATTTAATAAATGTAATGATTCCAGACAGACAGCCTTGTTCAGAGGATGGGAACCTCTGCAGCTGCAGTAGTTTAGAGATAAGGTAGACAAAGGCTTATTAGAGAAATGAACTGCTAGCATTGTGTTCGATTTAGCTATAGTATCTTGAATGTAACATAACAAGTATCTAACTGAAAGTAACCAAGGCCATGTTGTTTTCCTCAGGATGTTTCACATAAAAATTGTTTAAATCAGCAGAAAATCATGGGAAAGATTGTCAGCAGATGATGACCAAAAGGTGGTAATTCGTTACGTCAGCATAGTAGGACAGGATTAATTTGATAACCTATAAAAATGAATGCATTTCCTGTTTCTGGTTAGACAAACTCTGTATTAGCACGTTTTTGTCTCCTTGCTGCAAGATTAAAGTGCCTTAACCTGAACCTACCGTGTTTTGATCATTTTTAAAGTATATTTTTCCTTTGACAGATTGGTCCTTCGGACCGGAATACGTATCTTTCGCTCTGGACCTAGGTCAGAATTGGGCCCGGTGGCATGCATCCGTACGGAGAAGAGGCCAAATTGGCTCTTCTGTTTTGAAAGACCTCCGACTGAATTGTCGTTCGAAAGAGGCCAGCCACTGTTTCTGATCTGGGATTGGAGGACGAGTCAACGATCCGGTGGATCAACTCACAGAGGGTCAGATAAGGAGGAATTACCTTATTTCTGTTTCAAGATCAGGGACTAGTTACAGAACTGTTCTTTTTTTGTCAGGTAAATTTCTTATGCAAATTAGAGACAGAAGAAGGGGTTACTGTTTTTTGTCACAGATCAGGGAAACAGAATAGGTAGACAGTTATTCTAGATAAACTGTGAAAAAGGTGTAGATTTGTGGTACCACGTGATAGAAAGGGTTACGTAACAATTTACAGCTTAGCTAAGACACCAATGGGAAATCAGTGCACAAAAAGTTCCCGGGACACGCCCCTAACTGAAGACGCGAAGTATATGCAATTACAGCGTGCCGATAATGTTAAATATTATACCAAATGGGTCGATAAGTACAAATTTGAGGGTAATTTAGATAAACTTGCACTTATGAAACTTGTAAAACAGTTAAAAATAGACGCGAAAGGTCAATTAAAAAAGCAGAGACAATTAGGAGTCCCTCAGGTGCACAGGTAGCTTGAGGAAGAAAATCGTAGGGAGCAAAGAATTAAAAATTCAAAAACGATGTTTTTAGACAAAGAAGATAATAATTTGGTAATAGCGACGGCCCCTCCTTCGCCCCCTCCACTTCCGTTACCAGAATAAGAAGCGAGTGGACGAGCTGATCCCCCTCCGCTATACCCAGCTGTCCCTGCAAAAGCACAACCGTTTGTCAGGGATCCCATCGAGACCAGGTCTCGAACACGCGACTTGAGGAGGGAAATTGAATTAAATGAATTAAATAGAGCATCACAAGCTATGAGTGAAGAAGAGATATGTCCGCTCATAGAAGTACCAAATCCTCAGGCTGGACGGGCAGGACAAGATCCGACTCTTTTAGTTTATAGACCGTGGACACTGGAAGATATCCGGAAAGCCACAGAAGGTATTCCCCACCCAAAGGTGAATTTTAGAAAATTTTTAGAAGACTTACAGGGTATGAGATTAAGTTACCATTTGAATGGAGAGGAAGTAGTTAGACAAATTGTAGGTCCAGATTGGCGCATGATTTGTGGCAGCTGGAATCCTCGTGATGCACAACTTAGACCACTCCCACATACTGATGCAGAACTGGATGGCAGAGTAAAGGGTCTAACAGACCAAATCTCTGAAAAGTGGAAGCCTAGGGCTGATTGGACTTGTATTAATCAATGCATACAGCAAGAAAAAGAAACAGTAGATGGGTACTATGCCAGATTATTAGAATACTTTAACAATCATAGTGGCATGACAGTTCCTGAAAATCAAACAGATGATTCCCCGTATGAACAACAATTGAAAAATGCATTTTTGAAAGGTTGCATTGCACCTATTAGTAGCTTCATTACAAAGCATATGATAGATCATCGAACAAGTAGGTTACAAGCCTTACTTGAATATGCTAGACATGCAGAAAGACATTTTAATAGTAAAAAGAAAAAGAAAACCCAAGTATTTTCAGCAGAAGATGGGTCAGAAGTATTTGTAGTGCAAACTGGGAAAAAGGGTAAGAAAAATACCCAGGGAAATAAACAATCTGACAAACGATCAGAAGATTTCGAGGAAAGAAAGAAAAAGGGTGAGTGTTTTAAGTGCGGGGAAAAAAAGGACGTTTAGCAAGGGATTGCAGGCTAAACAAGAAGGTGACTACAGAAAATAAGGAGGATGAGGAATGACTATATGATAGTCAGGAATCACTAGATGAGAGTGAGCAGGAAAAGGTAAGTGTAAATGTGATAGCAGGAGAAGAGGATGTGACACAAGGGGTAGAGGATGTATATGAATACACAGATGTAGAAGAAAATGAAATTTTAGACCTAGCTCTTTTGAGCTTAGACCTTTACTTAGCAGACACAAAACCGGAAGTGACGTTTCTGGCGGAGGGGAGGGAAGTTACATTTTTGTGTGACTCAGGGGCTTCACGCAACCTGATACACCCTTCCAAACTACTGGAAGATACAGAATCACCAGATTATATACTAGTGAAAGCAGCTAATGGACAGCTATATCGGGAGCCACTCTCCCGTGACATTACAATAATAGACCCTATTTCAGGGATGACTCAGAAAAGTAAAACTGTAGTTTCTGCAAAATGCTCAGTGAATCTATTGGGTAGAGATTTAATGCAGATATTTGGCATAGCAGTAGTTCCAACCATGCAGGGTATGGAAGCACAGCGACAAATGGACACTTTTGTAGTGCAACCGGAGGGTGAAATGTAATATTGGTACAGCCAGGACTTGGTTACGACTGGTCCAGGGGCAGTAACTGAAGAACTAATGAACGTAGCTATCAGCAAGTTCCCCTCCCTCGACACTGACAAACAGCATTTGTTGCATTGTACTCTATATTACTGCAATAGACCAGGTCCTGATAAAGATTATGAACAAGAATTGCTTCAAAACCATGCAAACAGGCTAGTATTGCGAAACTTGTACTGGGACGCAGAAGGGAACAGTGTAGCAAGCTGTTCATTGCCCCAGGAATCTTTAGCACTTTACAAATCTAATTGACTGCCCCATGTTAGTTTGACTAAGAATAAAACTTTAAAATGGGCAGACTAAGGTGAAAAAGTCACGAGGTGGGAAAAACAGACAGAATTAGAACTCTCAGAACATGGAGTACAGAAACAGAAACTGAATTGGATTACACAGACACACCCAGCTGTACACTCACAGGCTAGTGAGAATAGCTGAGTATTACGCTTATTGGAAGAAGAGGAAAAAGCCTTGTGAGACATACCAGACACTCTCTGGTCAGCAGGGAAATCAGATGTAGGACTAATACGAACAGCAGGACAAGTTACCATAACGCCCAAGTCAGCTTTTAGGCCCCAGAAAAGACAGTATCCCTTGAGAAAGGATGCAGAGGTAGGAATCAAACCTATCATAGCAGCCTTGCTTAAGGAAAGAGTCTTAACAGAATCTTCTGATTCACCATGTAACACACCTTTATTTCCTGTCAAGAAAGCAAACGGGGAATGGCGTATGGTCCAAGACTTACAAGCAGTGAACATTGCAATTATACCCAGGGCACCAACAGTGCCAGATCCACACACCTTACTGAATGATATAAAGCCAGAACAGAAATAGTTTTCAGTGGTAGAAATAAGTAATGCATTTTTCTCGATACCGATACACCCTGATAGCCAATATTGGTTTGCATTTACATTTCAGGGAAAGCGGTACACATATACCAGATTACCACAGGGATATTGTGAAAGTCCAACAATATTTGCACAGGAAATGGCAAGCAACCTGGCGGGATTTATCCCACCGAAAGGTAGTCAGATTCTACTTTATGTAGACGACATTCTGCTGGCAGCCCCCATCCAGCAAGAATGCAAAGAAGACACGATAGCTTTGTTACAATTTTTAGCTACTCAAGGTCACAAAGTAAACAAAGACAAGTTACAGCTTTGGAGAAAACAAGTTAAATACTTAGGATATGTAATATCCAAAGAAGGTAGAATATTAGATGAAGACAGAAAAACAGCGATTTTACAAGCACCTAGACCAACTACCAAGAAGGAAATGATGTCCTTCCTGGGAACTACTAATTTTTGTCGGAGCTGGATACCAAATTATGCTTTGGAATCTGCTCAACTTGCTGATTTAATATTTAAAAAGCCGATGGCTGCACAGGATTTATAACAATGGACACCTGAAGCAGAAGCAGCTTTCTGTAAGCTGAAACAATTGATAGCATCATTCTTAGTTTTAGGATAACCAAACTATAACAAGCAGTTTATTCAGACTGTAGATTGTAAGCAAGGTTATATGACATAAGTATTGACACAGCAACATGGGGATAAACAACGCCCCATAGCTTATTATTCATCACAGTTAGATCCAGTGGCGTGGTCTTTGCCCCACTGTGTACAAGCAGTAGTTGCAGCTGCAATGGCAGTGCAGGCTTCAGCCTCAGTAGTATTATTCCACCCTCACATATTGAGAGTGCCTCATGCAGTCGCAATTATTTTACTGCAAGAAAAAGTAGCATATCTTTCTCCAGCTAGGCATCTTTCCTGTATGACCATTCTGTTGAGCCAACCTCATATGACAATTGAACGATGTACAACTTTGAATCCGTCAGCTTTGCTTCCAACCCCTGCAGATGGCAAACCACACTGCTGCCTGCAGGAGATAGAGCAAAAGACATTACCTAGACAAGACCTTATGGATGTTCCCTTGGATGATGCCGAGGTGACATGCTATGTGTATGGCTCGTGCAGGAGGGGTCCTACAGGACAGAACCTAGTGGGGTATGCAGTCATTTCTGATACTGAAACTTTAGAAGCAAAATCTTTACCACACAACTTATCTGCACAAGCAGCAGAATTGATTGCCTTAACGAGGGCATGTACCTTAGCAAAAGGTAAGAAAGTGAACATTTATACTGACAGTAAGTATGCTTTTTCTACTGTACATGTTTTTGTGCAACAGTGGAAAAATAGAGGAATGATAACATCTACTGGTAAACTGATTAATCATGCGCAACTTATTTTAGACTTGTTAGATTCAATTCAAGTTACCTAAGAAAGTAACTATTTGCAAATGCGTAGC
Source organism: Protopterus annectens (assembly GCF_019279795.1). Taxonomy (NCBI): domain Eukaryota; kingdom Metazoa; phylum Chordata; order Ceratodontiformes; family Protopteridae; genus Protopterus; species Protopterus annectens. The sequence continues at coordinate 1,431,026,189 of NC_056732.1, read as the reverse complement.
TCATACAAAACAACAGGATAGAATTTCAAAAGGTAATGCACGGGCTGATACAGCTGCAAAACAGGCAGCTTCAGCCACAGAAACTTTTCTTTTGAGTGAGGAATTACAACCCTCAGAGACTTTAGATTTAGAAATGTTAAAAACAATGCGGGCACTTACTACAAATCTTGAGAAACAAAAGTGGATAAAACGAGGAGAAATCCTCGAAAAGGGACTGTACATCTCCAAGGAAAAGAAACCAATTTTGCCATCTAATTTGTTTAGATATGCAGCGTTGTTGAGCCATGGGCAGAGCCATGTCTCAACAGGGGGGATGGTACAGTTAGTGAATCGAGTGTTTACAACCTATGGGTTTACAAACTATACAAAAAAATTTTGTGCAGCATGCCATGTTTGTAACAAGCATCATGCACAAGGGGCATTGAAGCCTAAGCGAGGGAATTTTCCTACACCACCATATCCGTTCCATACTATCTGTATGGACTTCATAGAATTGAATAAATGTGAGAATAAGAAATACTGCCTAGTTATTATAGACATGTTTTCCAAATGGGTAGAAGCATTTCCAACTAAAAATTCAGATGCAGCTACGGTTGCAAAGGTCCTTGTTAAAGAAATTATACCCAGATTTGGGATACCGGAAAAGATTTATAGTGATAACGAGACACATTTCGTGAACCAAACAATCCAACAACTTAATCATTATTTCGGAATATCGTTAAAGAACCACTGTGCGTATCACCCTCAATCTGCAGGGCTAGTAGAGCGACATAATGGGGTACTGAATAACAGACTTAGGAAATTGATAGAAGAAACACAGAAAAATTGGATGCACTGTTTGCCTTTAGCACTGAGAACTGTTCCAAATGTAAAGGGATTAACTCCTTTTGAAACTTTGTTTGGGAGGGCATATTATACACCTCAGTGGAAACCTCTCATGTCTACAGAGCAGAAGGCTGACAATTCACTTGCAGGATATATGAGGAGATTTTTGAATAACAAACTTTTGCAGTTAAATTCTGTTTCAGATAAAGAGCAATCGAAATCGGAAGCACCAATAGCCCCCGGTACCTGGGTGTGGGTGAAGATTACGAAACGGAAGAATTGGAGCTCTCCGAAGTGGGAAGGTCCGTACCAGGTACTGCTGTCAACACCCACTGCAGTCAAAATTGTGGAGCGAGCTTCCTGGATTCATTTGACTCACTGTAAACTGGTTAAAAACTTTGAACTGGGCAAAAACTTTGTTACTGTTGCACAACAAGAACAAAATGGCCAGATACAGAGTGAGTAGAGACACTGAGCAATTTCAAAAAACTTGTATGATTGTTTTTGTTGCAATATTGATCACACTGTTCTTTTTGCTGTGGCTGTACTTTTTTCCTGCCACAAAGGTTGAACTGATTAGACGTAATGAACCAAACATAGATTGGCATCCGAACTTTAACACTTATCAGGCAATTACACGTGTATACGCAGAGACTTTCAATGTTTCAAACTGCTGGGTCTGTACGGCCATACCAACAGCATACGGGGGTTTGTTAATGACTGCTATCCCCCTAGGGGTCAATGAGACCTGGGAAAATCTGTTTTTTGACACAGTTACTATTAAAGCACAAGATAAAGTAGCACTGTATTTGCTTGTGATGCAAAAAGGAATCGTATGTTTTTATAAAAATGATTCCATCCAAGTTGGATGGAGAAATGTAATGTTACTGTACAGTACAAATGTTATAGAAAACCAAATGATTTGAGTGGACCTTGTAGTACAGATTATGACTAATTTTTGAAATCTATGCATAAAACTCTTGATCAGGTACAACACAATCCTGTACTTTTCAAACAGTTATCAGTGATAGATAGGAAAATGTTTCATGCAGGGCAGTCATTTCGTAACAAAGTAATGTCAAAGGTAGAGGACTGTTATTTTTTATGTGGAAAAAAGGCATATAAATGGTTACCTGAGAATTGGTCTGGCAGTTGTTTTTTGGGATACCTGGTTCTGGCCATCCGACACACTGCAGCTTTGCCTCAAGGGAGTATTCAAAATACTCGAGACATAACCAAAAAGACTGTTAAGAAACCGAAGAATCCAGTGGGACAAATCAAAGCGGGGTGGAAAGACCATCGTAATGTGGGAACCAAACTTGTGCACATGGACTTGAGCGATGCTGTTATATCCTGGGCAGGTATATCACCCATGTATGGCGGAGTCAAATCAATATGGGAACTGCGAAAACTGTCTAAACTTCTTGAAATAATGAGTAATGCAACTTTTTCTGCCCTTGAACTGATAACTGATGAACTGAATGCCATGAGAACTGTAGTGCTTCAAAACCGAATGGCTCTTGACTTCACCCTAGCGGCGAGAGGCGGAACTTGCGCTTTAATCAAAGAAGAGTGCTGTGTGCTCATTCCTGACCATCAGCATGAGATCAACGACCATCTCGAGGTGATGCAGAAAGTGTCGGCCATGACCAAACCAGACCCAAACCCTCTGACAGAGTTTTTTCAGAATGCCTTTAGGGGGGTGGGGCTCCATCTTTATGAACATATTGATTGCTATTGGGGTAGGTTTACTCCTAATAGGAGCTTGTATTTGTTGCGGAATCCCCTGCATGAAGAAATTAATTAAGGAATTCATAGATATATCCATATCTGAAACTATGTATCAAAGTACTGAATTTGAAGAGCTGCTAGAATGTGAGATGCTTTCATAAAAGTTTAAACTGAATGACTTTCTTAACTGCAAATCCTAAATGGAAGAGGTTAGAAAAAGAAGCAAGCTGTTTATCCTTTTTTGAAAATAGAATAAAAAGTATTAACAAGAGGGAGATGTTAGAAAAATATGTATTAATATGTGTATGCTTAATGCCAAATTAATAATCAAGTGTTTTTAATACGCTTTTCATTCTATTTCTCATGCACTGTGATTTATATAAATTGAGTTTCATATGAGACCAAAAATATGCTTTATTGAAACTGCAGCATGCTTACTGAAACTTGCAAGTTGCCCTCTGACCTAGTAACTGCTAGCACAGCAATATTCTTGTTTATGCCTTGTGGAAATGTACTTGAGAAGCAGGTGTTAATCTGCTAGGTCAGAAGCATATGAATAGACAGTATACCATTTAATAAATGTAATGATTCAGACAGACAGCCTTGTTCAGAGGATGGGAACCTCTGCAGCTGCAGTAGTTTAGAGATAAGGTAGACAAAGGCTTATTAGAGAAATGAACTACTAGCATTGTGTTCGATTTAGCTATAGTATCTTGAATGTAACATAACAAGTATCTAACTGAAAGTAACCAAGGCCATGTTGTTTTCCTCAGGATGTTTCACATAAAAATTGTTTAAATCAGCAGAAAATCATGGGAAAGATGGTCAGCAGATGATGACCAAAAGGTGGTAATTCGTTACGTCAGCATGGTAGGACAGGATTAATTTGATAACCTATAAAAATGAATGCATTTCCTGTTTCTGGTTAGACAAACTCTGTAGCACGTTTTTGTCTCATTGCTGCAAGATTAAAGTGCCTTAATCTGAACCTACCATGTTTTGATCATTTTTAAAGTATATTTTTCCTTTGACACATTCATTTTTTCATAGGTCCGTCAGGTGTGGCCAGAGTCCATATCCCTATACCTGGTAAGTGTGATACTGTTGTTTTACAGATCATATATACCCTATGAAAGTTAAGGGCTGCCATTTTGCCTTATGCACAACTGTTGTGCTTAGCCAGAGTAGAATAGTTGCATCTTCCATTTCGGAGCAGTTAACTACAGTGCATAGCCTAGGGAACGGCAGGTGTGTATTTGTGCAAACATCAACATGTTTGCACTTATAGTTATGAGCAACTACGCAGCCTACTATTCATGAGGCAATTACTCCAAGATGCCCATTCAAACTCAATAGGGAGATGGTACATACTTGAGGCAGTGATACTACAACTGGTATATCATTCTCAAGGTAGGTATAATGGATTTATGTGTAGTTCTATTGCATACTTCATAGGTGTATTGTACTGGCAATATTAACCTGATGTAGGTTACGTGCATGTTATACAGGGCCTGAGTTGTCTGTGTATGTTGTTGTGCTTGTGTGTTGTGCATGGGATCAGAGATGAGAAGATGTGGGACATGTAATGCAATTGTGGATCCTCATCTGTAAGAGTATGTGTAGATTACCATACATAATAGTGCAGATGGTAATGTACTGCTTTTGTCTCACTTCTCACAGGTGAACAGGGAGGTTGTAGTCTTTCCCCCTCATGGACTCTGATGATGATGGTGGCCATAGTGAGGCACAGGTGGGGTTGTCAGGGTCTGAATCTGTCCTAGAGGTTGACATCTCTCTTCTGCCCACATTGTTTCCACATACAGTCAGTATGCCCACACATACCCAGTCACCAGAGGCCACAGATATTGGACAGTCAGAGGGTGCCAAAATAGTACAGGACAGTGTGAGAACTATGGTGTTACTGAGTGTAGACACTGGCCATAGCCAGACAGCTGGTGAGGTCCCACACAGGCTGATTGACAGGGGTGCTTGAAGGAGGACTGCTGCCCACTCACCTCCTGTTGCAGGTGTCACATCATGGGTCACTTGCCGCATGTTTCGGGCTGTCATGGAGGCACAGGTATGTTCAGAATGCAAAACCAGGCAGCTGATTAGGGCTATGGATGCAGCACAGTCTGACATATGTGACTGCCTCCACTGCATGGGTGACACCCTGGAATGTTTCACTAATGTATTGGACAGATGATGGTTGAGACAGCGTCTGTCTTTGACTGCACATTGTCTGTGCTGGAAGTGCTGCCCACACCACAACATGGCAGGCCATGGGCCCATGGTTCTGGGTGGTCCTATGTGGGACACAGGCCCAACAGATGGTAGTCACTGTCAAGTAGTAGCACCACTTCCGACCTTGGGCATGGTGCTGCCCATTCTACTCCTGGTGAAGCCAGTTCCCATGTTTGTGGCCAGAGATGGTGAACTCTCCACTCTACCATTTACAGTCCACAGTTGTCCACCATACACATTTTTAGGGGTAGCACTCGACTTGACTGTGTACAGGCACACACTCTGACATCACTGTCACATACAGGTCACCAACAGACACACACAGCACCTCTCCATGGCCCATTTAACCAGCATCCCTTCCAGAATCACACACGTGCTGTCAACTCTTTGTTACAATCGAAGCCTCTGGCATCCGCTCACCATACCCTGTGCATATGGTGATATCTGTGCCACATCCCTGCCATCCATGCCATTGTTCAAGGACCTGTGAATATATCTGATGCACAGGGTGACTATATTACTTTACATGTGTTTATGTAGTGCAGTAGTGTTATGTCATGGCAGTTGTTGTGGGCCACGACAGGTACAGTATGCTGGCATGTGTTTAGAGTACACATGAAACTTTGTGTATGTTTTCTGCTTGATGGTACACTAGCAGAGGTGTTACAGACTGACAAGTGTGTCACGGAGCTGTGTATGTTTGTGTCCCAGTAGTATGAGTGTTTCAACTATGGACACATGGCAGCAATACAGCAGTACAGGATGGTAAGGAAGCACAGCAGAAATATGACATCAGCATGGTATGCCAGTATATATGCATGGCTCCCTAGATGCATATGTGTAGAACAGCGTGTGAAGGACAATGGGGAAAGTCAGTGTCATTATATTTCATACTCTGTGACAAGGTGTGCTACCCTTGATACGTGTCACATGCATATTCTGCATGTACAAATCTAGATGGTGGTAGACATCAATTATGCTTATGTAGATGAGGGCAATTTAGGGCCAGCAGCTAGTCACAGCACCATAAACTGCATAACTAATGCATAGAGACAGGTTGGATGGTTATGTCTTTAGTGCTGCAAGGGGATATACTTGCACACACACACACACACACACACACACACACACACACACACACACACACACACAAGCTGGATGCTGTGAGATTGGAATCCCTAGCTCTCTAGAAATGCACATTATAGCTTGCAGTACACCTCACATGCACCACAGAGTTTATCTGACATCAGAGTGTCAGCCAGCTCTCTTAAGGTGGATGACATCAGCAGTCCTTATAAAGGAGGCCAATACTGAGGCCAGCAGCTAGTTACTGGACATAAAATGCATAACCATTGCACAGAGATAGCCTATACAGGCTTGTCTGATGTGCTGCATGGGGATATATCTACACACACACACACACAGACAAGTTGGAAAATGTGAGATTAGAACCCCTACCTATCTGCTGTTATACACTACTGCTTGCAGTGCTTATCATATGTGCCATCTTGTTTATCTGGTTTTGCATTGTCAGACAGCACTCTTAAGGTGATGACATCAGCAGGCCTTGTAAAGGAGGCCAATTTTAAAGCCAGCAGCTAGTCACCAGGCATAAAATGCATAACCATTGCAGAGAGATAGCCCATACAGGCTTGTATGACGTGCTGCATGGGGACATATTTACACATACAGACACACACAAGTTGAATTATGTGACACTAGAACTCCTACTTATCTAGTATTATACACTACAGCTCACAGTACTTATTGCAGGTGCCATAGATTATGTCTGTTCTATATGTTTAGGCAGGCACAGCATTTGAGGAATATGCACAGTGGCCTTATGTTAGACATCATGTGTGGCCGTCAGAGTGATACTGCTTGGTATTGGTATTGTATCTCATGTCATAGAGGTGCGGTATATGGTAATATCACTGCTATGTGTGTACACTTACCAGTCTGGCCATATGTGATTGTTTGCAGTTTTATAGGAGGACATGTGGCCAAGGACAATATGGCCTGTCCAAGGCATGCATTGCATCCATTGTACATTACATCACCTGTGTACCTGTGTCTGTCTACAGGGTGACTGCCATGCATTGCATCCATTGTACATTACATCACCTGTGTACCTGTGTCTGTCTACAGGGTGACAGTCCACAGGCACAGGGGTGCATGGGTCTGTGAGTGAGTGGATTATGTACTGTTGCAGCCTTGGTCTGGCCCATCGGACAACTGTTGTGATGTGTACGTGCAGATATCTGCAGCATTCTGGGGTATGTGGTGACATTCGTACATCCCTACCCATATCTATATCAATGCGTATAACAGGGATGTCTACTTAAATGTTGTGTGTATACTTTATTTAAATGTGTTATGTAGATATATTTGGGGAGTCTATGCATCACTGTATTTTAAAAAATGATATGTACCTGTTGTTGTCATATATATATATATATATATATATATATATATATATATATATATAAATATATATATATATATATATATATATATGCGTGCCACATACTGATAGAGACACTAATCAAGCGTGAAGGGAATAGGGGTATATATATATATATATATATATATATATATATATATATATATATATATATATGTAGTTGTATGTATGTACAGACATATTTCCTCATGGCAGGTCTTTGGGCGGTAGAGGCAACAGACTTGGGCTCATGTTATCTAAGTGTAGAAGCATGCTAGTGTGATTGTCAGTACTTACAAGGTGCCTCCAGGCCAGAGCTACCTGTACTCCAGTCCAGGATTATGTGTGTTGTAGGTCAATGGCTGCTGCACCTGTTAATGCAGTACTGCAGTTCCCTGATATTGTCCGAGGCATTCCCTAGCTGTTTGCTGACCTTAATATGTGACTCATATCTCACAAGTCCACAGAGCTTTACAGACTGTCCAGAGGTTTGCCTCATATTTGTGGTCTGTTTAACATAACATTGTGGTTTTCTGACACATTAATGGCAAATCGATGAAGACTGAAGTCAATAATAATGACAAACATTTCAGTTTCAGACTCCATACACATTGGGAGACTCATGTTAATGGAAGGCCTGTTATTCTATAAACATTCTACATTTGTAGGCACAGACATTTGCAACCTGGCCCTATTTGTGGGCCTTGGTTGCAATTTTCATTTCATGCTCTAAGAGGTTGAGAGTTATGATATGACTGGGGTACATGATGTAACATCACACACAGGATGACAGTCTGCATACCTCTCCCTGTACATGTTTTTGCAAACTATTCAGCATTTTGCCCCATATGTCTGCTGTGTTTCACATACATTTGTGGTTTTCCAGTACTATACTGTCAACAGCGGTCACTGACTTGTTGTAACTACTAGCATATTTAAATTGTGGCCTTTACATCCTGTAGCAAATCTGACCTGTTCCAGCCTGCTGTTATACTAACCACTTGTTAGGTTACTCAGAGCATGTATAATGTCTGTCTGTAGGCATGGCCCTTTGTGCCCCCATTTAGTCTGGCTTTGTCCAGCTTTCTTGCAGTAACAGATTGAGGGTTTATGACAGTCTATGGGAATACCACCATATGACTACCTGAGATGCAAAAGATGTTGGATGCTACCAAGTTTCAACCATCAGCACCATCACCCGTGCTACTGTCCCTGGCCCAGTGAACCACACCAGCCACCAGACAGAAAGGTTTCATTCCTCACACTATCAATAACATGCAAGAATTGTCTGGTCTGCTGGTATATCATTACAGACTTACTCTTACAGCATTTGTATGGGAACACTGCTGTGTTTGGGGTGGAGGATGACCAGCCTATGCTCTGCTGGCATAGAGAGTTGTGTGACTGCCCTGTGACCGCATTATTTGGATTCTGCCTGGAATAATGTCATCTAGTTTCCAGCCATGTGGCCTAGTGATTATTATTGGAAACATACTAGAGAACAGAGTACCTGTTGTCCCAAGTGGCTGTTAGATCTGTACAAGTAGCCCAGTAGCCCACTATAGATCTCTGCAAGTAGCCCAATAGCACACTATATATAGCCCACTATATTCCCTTGATTACACGCAGCAGGTCCATATATATGCTACCATATTGTAGTACCCCTTACAAGTGGTGTATAGGAAAGTGACTTACCTTGCGAATACAGCAATTGACAGACCTGTAGTTTAGGGCTAACTCTGTCTGATGCATGCAGTCCACAGCCAATGCATGGTGAGGTACAGGTTGTGTGGTCAGGCTTGCATAATATTTACTAATATGTATGTGAGTCAGAGTAAGATGTTAGTACCTAGGGCCCTAGGTTATCAGTGCATGTGGTATGCATTGTCTCTTGGCCAAGACCAGGGCATATTGTGCACGCCTACTTCTGCCTACAGGCACAGCCTCAGGGGGTTCTTCCTCCTCTGAATCCACCTGTGGGTGTGGCTGTGGTGACCTAGGCACTGGTGGGGGGGGTGTGTGCCCCTTCCCTTTGTTGATCCTGCTGCAGCTGTTTCCATTGGATCATAATATCTAACATGGCACATACTTTGAAGATCTATGCGTATGTGGCTGGAGAGTATTGCAGGGCTCTATCAGATATACTGAGGCACCAGAAGTGTGGCTTCAATAGCCCAAACACATGCTCTATGATGATCCTAGTTTAATGTGTGTGCCTCATTAAGGCATTTTTCGTTGGGTGTGTGTGCATTTCTGATGGGTGTCATTATCCATTTTTCCAAGGCGTAGTCAGCATCCCCAAGTAAATGGCCATGTGAGATGTCCCCCTAGCAAATATCTGGTACAGCTGTCATGCATGCCAGATATGGGAGTTGTGATAACTTCCAGGGCTACCAGCGCACACATTCATGATAATGCCCTGGGCATTGCACATGACCTGGCAGTTGATGGAGTGGCACCCCCTGCAGCTGACATAAATTCTACCCTCTTCACTGAGTGGTACCTTGATGTGTACATGAGTGCACTCTATGGCACCCAGTACCTTAGGGTAGTGTGCTACATAGTAGAAGAGTTGCATACAGCTGGCCCTCTCCTCAGGGGTGTGGGGAAAATGAATGTGCTCACTGGCATGTGGTAGCATGACATCCAGGAACTGGTTAAGTACCCTGGAAGCATATGCCTGTGAGACCCCCATCCTGTCCCCAGTTGGTCTTTAGAAAGTACCTGTAGCTAGTATCCTAAGGGCTACATATACCTTTGTTTCTGAGATGGGTTCCTCTCTGTTGGCTATAGGTCTGAGTTGAGGTCGGCAGAGCTCAGTGAGTTGTTGTAGTGTGTCCCTGTCCACCCTGTAGCACTCTACAATCTCCAGCTCATGTAGCTCCTGGTAGGTTACCCTGGGCCTGAACACTCTTCTCCTTCTCAGTCTAGGCCTATTGTCAGCATCGGCACTTACCTCAGCATCTAGCACATACAGATGTAGCAGAGCAGCAGCAGCCCCTAGCATTCTGTCAGTTAAAATTCTCAAATCTGTACTTCAGTGGTGTAGAGTATGGGGGACAATTCAGATTGTAGGGTGTATGCAACCTTTATAGTGCTCTGCTGTAGGTGTAGCCTGTGTGGTTGGCTACCTGTGATGCATTCCACCTGCCAAGTACATCATTAAGGGGTTTAATGGCCCTAGTTTAAGTGAAACATGGCCCATCAGAAGTTAATATGTCATTGGCTTTCTCAGCCACTTGTTTTTTTTTTTTTTGTGACAGCCTTCCTTGCTGAATACTGTGGCATACAGTGTAAACCCATGACATAAAGATAAACAAATCTTAGCGGTCAGTAGACACACCCCATGACAGGTCATGCTCAGCATGGTGGCGCAGCATGCAAATACATGCAAACATGATAAAACACATGCCTCAGATGTAAACACAGCTTAGCAGTCAGTGTACATGCCCCCCCCCCCCGCTCAGCTCAGTGGTGTGCTGTGCAAACAGGTGCCGCTGAGCTCCACTGAGCTTAAAAGTTTGCAGACCTTTTGATGTCAGCTATCTCTTCTGTGGACACCAATATGGTTCTGTACCTACATGGATGGGATCTGCAGATGCAGATACCCATTTGTGTATTCAGTAACTCCAGGTCATTTGCATACAGATCCATGCACAGTACCTGTAAACTACATGGTTTCAGGCCCTGCCTTGTTAGCAACCACAGCAGTCTAACATTGTACATACTCCACAAAGGGTCCTATAATGCATTACTGTTACATACTCACAAATTCTGTTTTTTACAATATTTTTATATTTTTCTCCATAAGGGCATGTTTGTGCACTACGTCGCGCTGCAAAACATGCCCAGGGTATTAAAAAATATTTTACATTATTTTCCATACCACTTTGGACACACTGTGAGTAGTTTTGCCCATATCTGTGTTCCCTATGCTATTTCTGCTACTGTCAGTACACTTTTACAGACCCTGGTGTCATCTTAAACACAGAATTTTTCCATGCATATTGCAGACACTACCACGGGGTCTGCATGACTGCCTATCTGCTTACTGGATCACTCTACTAGTCCCATTTGCATGCATTTCCCCTGCTTATGAGATGATCTGCATGCCACAGACACTTCTGTGTTCGCACATTCGTGCACGCACCTCAGGTCTGTTTACTGGATCGCACATCTGCTTGCTTCCATATAAGCACCATGCCACTATGACTACACAGCAAATAAGTCCATGCAGGCTTTATTATACCCTCCCCCCCCTTCATCTTTCTCTATAATGCTTTGTGGTTAATGTTTTCAGTGTTTCTCAGCTACTTCTATATTGCAATGTTTACGCAATCTCCAGTGCACAAAACATCTGCCATGAGTGTATCTCACATCTTCCAAGATGAGCAACCATTTTCAGTTCTGTTCTACAGAATCTGCATTTGTCTGTTTTTCCAATGTTTTTAATAGACTTTGTAAACTAATGTGTATACAGTCCACTATGCTTGGTTTCAATTAAATTTTCCTTAACTATTTTTAATTCAAATCTTGATCAACATGAGGTTGTTCCAGAAGATCTCAGTACTTGCCACTATATTTGTGGATCTTCCATGTTTTTATTTCTTCTCCTCTGATCTTTTTCCTTATATTCTTTTTTCTGAAGTTTTTTTTTGCCTGATTGAGTTGCTGTCAGATTTTTGTCTATGTCTGGTTTGATTTCCATTAAACTTTGTTCCAAAATGCTTCTGCCAAACTAAGCAAGGATTTCACCTTAGACTTCTTATCCTCGTGTTTTACAATGCTCACTATGTTTGGATTTTATGAGATCAGCAGACATGTATGCAGTCCCACAACTGCAGATCTATATGTTTTCAATTTCGAGGCGTAACATACCTCCTACAGATCAAAGAATATATAATCTTGGTATATGTTGATTTTTATATTTCATTTAATAAGCATGAAATATTGTTTCTTGTTTTCATATCCAATTCATTCAATACCATTTAATGGTAGTCAATCAACCCAAAGCTGTAAGTTAGAACAAAAAGAGAAGATTGAATTATAGCTTGAACTTTATTCCCAGACGTAAAGCCAGTTTTCAATATTTATTTTAGTCTTCTTAAGTAATCCTTATTGAGCTTTGTTTGAATTTTCATCTCATTTGTTCTACAATATGCATACTGATGGCCTGAAAATGGGTAAACTGATTGCACATGTTACATTTAGGGCATGTCTGCAAATGAACTTTACTAAATTGGCCATTTTGGCAAGGAGAATAATATGCCGATAAATACATCAAAAACTAAGTATATGAGATCAGTGACATATAAATTGAAAGGTGAATATTTAATACAGCACACAATGACTGCAACTGTAGATTCATTAAAGGACCTGTGTATATGGGTAGATACAGATTTGACTTCTAATAATATCAACCAATTGGTTTATGATATTTATAGACGTATAGGATGTATAAAAAGATTTATAAAGTTTAGGAAATTAGAAATGATGAAGTCATTGTTTATTAGTTACATTAGATCCAAACTTGAATATAAAATAACAAAATGTAAACCTTATAAGAAAACAAACATGAGTAAATTATAAAGAGTACAGCTAAAATACACAAAGGGTGTCTATGGATGTGAAAATTTAAATTATTCTGAAAGACTAAAATATCTTAACTTGTGCAGGGTCTCATACAGATTTTTAAGAGGAGACCTTATTCAGGTTTTTAGGGCACTTAGAGACAACTACCTCTGGGAATGTCTGGGTTTATCAAAAAGTAGTAGAAAATCATCTGACAACCCATCTAGAAGATTCTATAGGAATGAGAAGTATACTAATTTGTTCTCAGAGACAGTAGCTCATACAAGGAATAGACGACTAAATTACATTAAAGCAGTCACTAGTTTAGATGTTTTTAAGAAGAGCCTGGACACTTATAATGAGAACAACTGTTGTGGTATATTAGCAGGCTAGTAGGACATTATTGTCCATGACTGAAATATTTTTATTTATGTATGTATGCATGTATGTATTTGTTCACCTTTTATAGCCGACCCTTTATCTATTTCCAAATATTTGTCCCGGTCCCCTTCAATAAACACATCACACCGAATGACGTTTGATGACCTTTATTAAATTTCTATGAACATAACTTTGTTACCCAATATTTATTATTCACAACTTAAACACAGTATAGTTGATAATAATCACAGCATACACATCCATGTAATGTTAGCTAGGACAGCGTGACCTCACTCATCCTGACCCAGTAAGCAGCATCCATACCTCCACTTGTTTACTTTACTTATGAAGGTGCACCCCATCACTCACTTCAGTTACCATTTATTAAATTACCGTTCAACCAAATAAGCAGAGTCCTTACCTCTACTCGCTTATTTTACTTATCAAGCAGCATCCACCTGCACTTTTTCCTTTCCCAACTCAATAAAATGAAACATCCAACATCAGAGAGGGAACACAAGACGGCAAGTCTGCCCCTCTTCTCCACCTACTGACCAGGCTGTTCTCCGTCCCTACTACCAAATCTTCCAAAAGCCTAACCCCATCTAAATGGGGTTAAGCCAAACCATCATTTGGTGTACTCCATAAACCAAACTGGATCACTGTCATCACCTCATAAATCCCTATCCTATAAATACCCAAAGTAGCCAATTGCCTGAATGGCTGAAATTAAACCAATGATCCCTCACCCGTGCTAAAGTAATAACCATAACCTGGCACAACATCAGCATATTAAGTAAATTCTCACTTATCCTAACTACCAATAGTAGTGATGATTCTCCAAGTAATTACCTATCAAATGTACCACCATAACACTAAACCCAATGCCACATGAAACGATGTCAGGCCAGTTGCATACCATCCTGCCTAACTGCAGCCCTATTTTACTGCCCAGTGTATATAAAATTGACCAAAATGAGATTTCCTTTCAAATTAATTTAATAGCAATCCTGCCATCACACCAAGTAGCCATTACAAACAAGAAAACATTTAATAACTATCATAGGATTTGCCGCCCAATGAACCACCCTCAGAATAACGTTTTACAACCATAAATAAACACCACATGAACTGTACTCCAATAAAGCTCCAATTTCAAATGACATCCCTCCCAGCAAAACCTCTCTTGACAATAGCCAATGTCTGTAAATCTAGACACTATCAAACCTATCCCAACCCTTCAAACCAATGAACCATCAACCATTATTTAGAAAATTCACATAGTCTTGTCACCCATGTCACTAAACTACCAAGCTAAATCCTCCTTGACCAACTAAACTGCCTTACCTTGTTCTTCCAACCAAACTCCTTCTCACAGGCAGCTGCAACACAAATGTAACCAAGCTAGTAATGCCCTAACATATGCCTTCCTTATAAAAGAAGCCCTGACTCCAGCAACTCAGAGTAACCAATCTGGCAAAGCCCTTCTATAACCCTACTTAATAAAAGATGCCCCATAACTCCTGCAGCAATCCTTTAACCATACTGCAACCTGACACCTCATCTAACAGCATGATCTCACAACCCATACCACTGCCATATTAAACAGATGAAAATGAACCCTAATCCCAAACAAATCCTGATAAACCTCATACACCAGATTCAATTGGCAATCCAAAATGTTCAACATACCTTCAGTCATCCTTCCTACCATCCAAACCACAACCCCCTCCAAATTATATCCCCCAACCCAACACCTCCTGTCACATTTGTAACAAATACAAATCCCAATGAACAGCCTTAAAATGCAAATCCCAATGAACAATCCTATCCATTTGCAAAAAAAAAAAACATGCTCCAAAAGACACCCATTGGTGAAAGCAATGCAGCAACTTATGAACTCCCCTCCCACCTTACAATGCTAATCTTAAAAGGGGGCCCAATCACATACATCCTTCTGACTATCTGTCCCCAGATGCCAAATCCAATGAAGGAAGGTGCTAACCTATCAAATTAGCACTGACCATGTAGCAACCCCTCTGCATAAACTTTCCACAAGAAAACTCAAACCCAACTACCGTGTCTCCAAAACCTGATTCAGAATAACTTTATCGAAACTCCATCCCACCTGATGACAACTGCAACACCCCATAAACAACCACGCCAACCTGCTCTACTATGCCCTTGACTCACCTCAGCCTCACTTGCCTCCATACTACTCCCAAAACTGCACCAAGCCTGACATGCATTAATGAGCACCTGAAAGGTAGATCACCTGCACCCTCAATGTGCACCACTCCAGCCAAGAAGCATCCATCACCTTCAGGTTACCGACTGATGCATACTCTATGCACATCCATCTAAGACCTCACTGACCATCACTCCAGCTACTGGCACAATGTCCACTCTGCGCTCAGCCCTCATTGATCTGTAAAAGAAAAGAAAACTGCAAATTCACTGCACATAAACCAAAAATGTCTTAACATTGAGTGCTGCCAAGGCCCACTGCATATCCCTCCCTCATATCCTTCCGATGTAGTTATGACGTATTTATATTACCACACTAAGGGCTCCCCTTCCACTCTTTTTTTTTTAATTTTATTAATAGCCTGCTTAACCTTTGCATAACCTTCCTAGTTGAAGCTGTTAATATGCCATAATTTGCCATAGTATGTGTACCACATTCTACCCATTTATTCCACCATAGCTTGCATACAATGATACAACTCTCAACAAGTAAAAAACTAAAAAAAAAAAATGCTACATACTGCTCAACATCTTAGCCCAGGTAATCTGGACAAAGCCCTTACCTCTCAACCTTTGAGTGCAATAAATGTTCACAAGCCATAAATAAAAAGGGGACCGATGTATCTTCTGAAGGGTTTGAACTGTGAAACTCAAATGCCTGTCATTATTTTCTAATTTCAGTCTTTAATGATTTGATACTAATTGCCAGAAAACTACAATTCTATGAAAAACAAACCAAAATGTAAAGCAAAATCTGGACATTCGATGAAAGTCTGTACAGTTGAAAGGTATGATGAAGCCTAACACAATGGGGGACAGAGACCCAAAATAAGGACAGATTTTAAATGTTGCTCTTATAAACTTAAAATGCCACTAGAACAACAGGATTTGTCCATTATGCATCTTCTGAAGGATATGACGTCTGAAACTGACATTATTTAGTGACTTCAGTCCTCGAGATCATCCCAGTATTCACCGGAAAACAAAACATATTTTATGAGGAACAGATCAAAAATATGAGTCAGAATCTGGACATTTAAGAGCTATAAAGCTAACCCAGTCTTCCACACTATTTACTGTACCACACATGTGCAGAAGGCAGCTGTTACTATGCACAGCCTGCAGCTTGCGACAAGCTATTCCCAACTTAACTGGAACCACATCAACGCTGAGAGGCTGCAGCATCCCAAAACCCCCACGAACAACCACCCCGCTGGACAACAAAAGAGGAGACCAGTCATCCACACACCATAGGGAAGGCATATGCACCCATGCCTCTGCAGAAAACAACACTTGTCCTCTATTCCCTTTCTCCACCCACCTTTTTTTTTTTACACAAGAAGGGGTACCACCGCCACCCCACATAACGCTCCAGTACTTAAAGTAAGAAGTCTGGAACAAATGCATAATGAGCAGTGGGACACAGGACCAAACTAGGCCAATTTCAAACTATTGCTCTTATAAACTTAACTCCCTCTCCCAAAACACTCCCCAGTAGCTGTGTGAGTGTGTAGCATAATCCAGAAACACTTTATTGATTTAGTATCCACCACTAGAGCAATCTCTTTAAAAACTGACTTGGTCTTGTGTTGATTTTAGCAAGGTCCTGAATAGACAGAGCATGAGATTAGTTTTATACATTCATGATTCTTGGTACGTGAGTAAATCAAAAAAAAAAGGGGGCATCCTTGACAAATGCCTAACTTCCAGCTTTCCCATTTGAATTTTATGTTTCTCCTAGGAAGCAACCTAAGAAGTTAAAATGAAGCACATTCAACACTGCAGGGACTCCCTGCACATCATCTAAGAATTATATTCTTGTATGTATTAATAATGTAGTGGCATTTCAGAGGGATACAAACAGTAGTGCACCTTTAGCTTTCCCTACCTTTTAATGAGCACTCTGTTAAGAATGCAGTATATGGACTCTGTGTAGTTAAAATTAAAAGGATGAAGTATTGTAGCAGGTAATTACGATAAAATTGTACAATGCAGTTTCATGCTTCACCCTTTTTCTTGGGGTGACCATCGACCCAGACAAGTAAAAGCATGTAATTCTTCAAATTATAACAGGAAAGACCAAGCTGGTGTTCATTCAGTACATTCCAAAATCTTTGGTTTGCCAAATCGACCCCATCACTGCACATTGTATTATGTATTAAAAGTCAGCATGCAGAAATGTTGACTTCTATAATCTATATATTTTTTTCTTGTACCGTACAATTTAAGAAACAACAAACCCCTGCATATTGCAGAGTTTTCATTGCAACAGTGATTGGTTTAGTCACCACTTTGGAGTCTTACTGTTATAAAAGCAGGGACACCTTCAAAATATCTGTACTATCAACCTGAGACCCAGAAAGATTAAGACAGCGTAAACCAACATGCACCCTCCAATGTGCAACAAGTCCACAAGTCCAACCACTGTCATCACTCACACCATGGATGGTGCAGTGGTGCAGTAGTACTGTTGTCGCCTCACAGCAAGAGGGTTTCTGGTTTGTTTCTCAGATGGGGTGCCTTCTGTGTGGAGTCTGCATGTACTCCCTATGGCTGTGTGGGTTTTATCTTGGTGCTCCAGTTTCCTCCCATGTTACACGCACATACAACTGGAGCATTTCTCCCCAGGTCTCCTCTGAAAATTGGCTTTGTTCCAAGTTGGACTTTCCTGGTGTACAAATGTCAAATAAATTACTAAATGTAATCTGTCACCCCCTGTTCAACAGTCACTAATCAAGAGGAACATAACCAAAGTTTTCACATCAAAATCAGGGACATCTGTGACAATCCAGGAAAACCAAAAGGCATGCCATGTGCCAATCACCCAAAACAAAGCAATTATTCTCAATCTGACAGAAAGCCAAGGTTTATGAAAATGGGCCAAAATATGAAGCAAAATTCTGGGCATTTTTTTTTTATAATGAAATCAGTACACTTGGGAGGTAGGCAAGAGGAGTGTTCACGCAATATATATATATATATGGCTTGTGCCTCACAAGTCAGTACATTAAACTTGCCCTGCCATAACCCTCCCCCACAGATGTTAACACCACACAAAGCATGAGCAACTGCCACTATTCTTCGTGGGCAACTCACAACCAATGGAAAACACCCACTTCAGAAAATGTGAGCCAATTCAGATATCTTTCTCTTATTCCACCCACTTTTCAAATTAACAGCATTACAGCATTAACACTTCAAGAGTATCTTTTTTTTTTTTTTGAATCCCTAATTCTAGAAGTATTGCTATGTACAGGATACAGTGCAACATGCAGCATCAATGCCACGCTCGTGACATTAGTGCACCCCCCCATCCCCACCATTGCACACATTAACAAGGAAAGGATGAACTAATTTTTTTTTTGAAGAAGCACAAAACCCTGATTTCATATGGACTGCTACTTAATCTTTAATTAGCTTATTAACTGCTCCAAGTCTCCTGTACTTCTAAGGCTTCACAACCTGGACCTGGCAGAGCAATGCAAAGCCCATCCATCAGCAAGCCGCTCCAACAGCCCAAACAATTCCCCCAGACAAATGCCAGCTGTACTCATTCAAAATACACAATACTGCCCCCAACTGGAATTGCAGCAACACATCCAAAAAAAAAAAAACAAAAACAAATGTCACAGACACAGCCAAGCACACCCTAAACCCTTGCTAGCAAGCATTGTCCACTGCTTACATAGACAGTCATTCCCAGGCCTACCTGACCACACCAGCACCCAGAGGTCATTTTGGATGTCTTGGACATAGAACCTGTCATAGCAAGTTCATGCCAAAATGTGATTCCTTACCCAGTTACACATGCATAAATCCCTTAAGCCCCTCCCTACCCTTGCCTCATTTCCTCCCAATCATTCCTCATTCCCATTTAACCATTTCATCCCCCCACCCTCTTAATTCCAGCTACTATTTCTGTCTAACCTCCACCTGAAGATGTTCCTGGACAAATTGGTTTGTTACCAAACCTCATTTATACAGTCACTCCTGCTCAAGTTCCTTTATATCACATTCCTGTCCCAGATTGATATTTTCTTAGTCTTTCAGCTTTCCTTTTTTAAAATGTTGCTTTTGCACATTTATCAAAATCAAATGTTAAATTATCTGAAAAAAAAAAACTATTTGTAGTTGTACTTTCAACTCCTCGTCTGATGAACTATACAATTTTAAGTCATCCACAAAAAGTAGATAAAAAACTTAAACAATGTTATTTTCTGGAAGACAGATTGTAAACATATCCTAATCTGTTAAGTAAACAGCTTAATGTGTTAAGGACAAGACAAAACAATAGTCCTGTCATAGAATCACCCAGGAATATCCCCTTTGATTTTTTTATCCCTGGAGCAATAATTTGGTATTTGCCTTGTTTCAACTGCAAAGTGGTATGCCATTGCTTCATGATCACTGTAATATAAGTGATCAAGTTATGGTGTATCTTATTAATCTGTAAGCATTCCACTATGCATGAATGTGGGATGCTGTTGCATACTTTTTTGTAATCTATCCTTGTCATACTAAGATGTTTCCCCCTTTTACAACTCTATTAAGAATTTATTTAAGAACAAATGTTTCTTTGTTCCACATGACTTTCTTTTATTACTTTTTGCTCTATCGCCATAATTGTTTTTTTTCTAATTGATTATAAACTCTGTCTGCATCAGTTGCAGCATATAATCTGTATATTGTTAGAAGGCAAGTTATTGGTCTATAGTACTTTGGATGGCTTGCAGGTTGACTCTTGAGTAGCAGCATTGTTTTTCTTGTTAAACAGGCTGATGTCTGATTGGAATAGACATACAATTAATTCCTTCTCATGGCTAAATCTTTGTGTAACAATGTTAATACCATTAACAAGAAATGAGTTACTACATCTGGACCCATTTTTTTCCATTTGGGAATGTTTCTTAATGTTGTCTCAATTTCTTTGGCTGTTACTTCATCCCATTTCATATCCTCTACATTAGCACTCTTTATTGTTTCCTTTTTCTTTCTTTTTTTTTCTCCATTCAGCATCTTTGTTATGTTCAATCGAGTTTTCATAAATACTGGTCTGTTTTAATGATGGGCCGGATTCACGAAGGCTTGCACGGAGTCTAAGAGTAGTGTAAGACTCCATGCAGCCTTCGCGATCCAGGAACAGCCCAAAGTCCCTGTAAGAGTCAAGCTAAAACGGCTCTTACACAGAGTGGGCGTGGATAAGCTAATCAACTCGCTTGCAGCCGAATAGCATGCAAATGAGGCTGATTAGCGATCCAGGAAGCCCAAAACAGCTCGTGTAAGAGCCGTTTTAGCTGCAGAAATGTACTCAGTTGACAACTGAGTACGTTTCTGCAAACACGGCAATGGAGCCATGTCAGCTCCAAATAAAGGGTGCATATGTGATAGGCAGCATGCCGATGGCCAAATATGTGGCCATTGGTGAGGTGACCCCATGCAAATATATTAAAAATATAAATTTTTTTTTTCGGCGATTGCCGATGTTTAAACCCAGCGCAGCCTCACAAGAAACGGGCTGCGCTGCATAGAACATAAAAACGAAGGTTTTAAACCCACAAATGTAGGTTTTATGCAATACATGGAATGTCAATGGAGGGACCAGCAGAGCAAAACCAACATGGCCACGTGTAGTGGTTGCTAAGGGGGGAAGCTGAGTCTAAAAGATGTAACTAAGCATTAGTAGGCAATCTGATACAAATGAGTGTAAGGATACTGAATTCCACTGTCACATAGCAAATGAGCACATTCTGAGTAGTGTAAGAGTTACATACGGGGGAGGAACAGAGTAGGAGATAGGTGACATCACAGGGGGGAATGGTAGAAAGAGATGCAGTTCATTGGAGGTTAGAGTTACATGACAGATGTCAGACAGATATCAAGGAAAGAGGTGTGCCACTAAGTAAACATGAGAAAGTCAAGAAATGGAAGGTGTACACTGTTGCCTACACCAAAGTTTCTTGCTGGACGTGTATGCGCAGCGCACCACAGCGAGTAAGGCAGTGTGCGCGCGTGTAAGGCAGTGTGCGCGCGAGTAAGGCAGACTCAGCATGTGGGAGCGTGTTGGGAGATGTTTAACAATGTGTGCGCGGGCGTGCATGCGTTTAAAACCAAATAAGCAGATTCTGAACTGTGTAAGTATGTGTGCGCATGTGTAAGCCACTGTGAGCGTGTTTCTGCTGGATTGCACACGGCCCCACCCTGAGGAAACAGAAAGGAAAAAGGAAGCAACAGATGTAGTAGGAAGTTAGCAGGGAATACTGCTGGAGCTAGCAGGTGAAAACAATTAGATGCAGGCAATTACACAGGCAGAATACTAGGCCAGCCCAGCACTTAAAACTCTGCAAACAGCAGTGCAGAATGTTTCTCTCAAGAGACACTGCAAGACAGGAGTTAAGTTATCAGAAGTGAAAACTGAAAAAGCTGAACTCAGAGCAGAAATGTTAGGGGCTGCCATAGCTGTCATAATGAGACATAGGCGACTTGCTGAGGGTGGTGACAATGCAGATGGTGCCAGACAACCCACAGTGAGGAGACGGAGAAGAGTGTACAGGCCCAGGGTCACCTACCACGGGTTACATGAGCTGGAGATAGTAGAGCACTATAGAGTGGACAGAGACCTCCTGCAGCAAATAGTGGAGCTGTGCAGGCCACGCCTCACACACAGAACCAACAGAGGGGAACCCATCCCAGTGGAAACCAAGGTATGTGTTGGCCTAAGAATACTAGCAACAGGTACCTTCCAGAGACCAACTGGCGATATGACGGGGATATCACAGGCATCAGCTTCCAGGGTACTGCACCAGTTCCTGGATGCCATGTCAGCACATGTCGGTGATCATGTATACTTCCCCAATGCCCGTGAGGTATTGGCCAGCAACATGCGTCTCTTCCAGCAAATAGCGGAATACCCTGAGGTAGTGGGTGCAATAGACTGCACGCACATATGCATCAAAGCACCAGCCGGTGAGCAGGGTAGGGCATACATCAACTGCAAGGGCTTCCCCTTCATCAACTGCCAGGTCGTGTGTGATGCCCAGGGCATAATAATGAATGTGTGTGCTGGCTGTCCTGGGAGCTACCACGATTCCCACATCTGGCATTTGACACAGCTGTACCAGACATTTGCCAATGGGGACATCCCGCACGGACACCTAGTGGGGGATGCAGGGTATGCACTGGAGCCATGGCTGATGACACCCATCAGAAATGCACACACACCTGAACAGGAACGCCATAATGAGGCACACGCACAAACACGTAATGTAATAGAGCATGTGTTTGGGCTGCTCAAGTCACGGTTCCGGTGTCTGGACACATCTGGTGGAGCCTTGCAGTACACACCAACTACATGTACCCACATTGTCATGGTATGTGCTATGCTACATAATATGATCTTGCA
The DNA here is from genome assembly GCF_019279795.1 of Protopterus annectens. Taxonomy (NCBI): domain Eukaryota; kingdom Metazoa; phylum Chordata; order Ceratodontiformes; family Protopteridae; genus Protopterus; species Protopterus annectens. The sequence goes on along the minus strand of NC_056732.1, from coordinate 1,431,003,348 downwards.
AAAACAGCTGCAGCAGGACCAGCATAGGGCTGGGCCAAACAGCCCCCCACCATTGCCAAGGCCACCACAGGCACAGCGTGACTCGGAGGAGGAACAACCTGAGCCTGCCCCAGTAGGCAGAAGGAGGTGTGCCCAGTATGCCCTGGCCTTGGCAAAGAGGCAACGCATAGCACATACATTGGCTCAGTAGGAACCTTGGGAATGATACCCCTCTCTGACTCACTCATATAGTAACAGGGATGCCTAACGTGACACAACCTGCTCTCAAACATGTACAGGGAAGTGTAATATGCGCATCCGACAGAGGCAGCCCTGCAGCACCACCTGAGGCATGAATGCTATGTGTTAAGTAATGTAACACCAAGTACCATATGCACACCTGAGGACCCTGACTAACATCCTACCCTCAACAAGCAGCATGCCACAACATGACAACGAGATGATCAAGTGCAACAATTGACTGAAGTATCGCAGTTACTCAAAGGGGCCCAATGTGTGTCAGTCTGGGATGACATGCTGAGCATGACATGATGCACCACCTGCTAGGACTGGCGTGCACCTATCAGTGCAGGCCGTATGGATACTGTCAAAGGCTGTTGTCACGCACAGTGTGCCCTGAATAGGTAAGGCTCAAAACACAAACCTATCTCCATAGGTACCAGAAGGGATAAGAATAAGATAAGGGATAAGTTGAAACAGCAAGATGCATGCAGTCTAAGCTCACCCAGTATGGAGAATGTTGATAACTGTGCTGTAACAGAAAACTGAGGCAAGGCTCACAACAGCACCCTGACACTACCAGGTTACACCTCATACTGTGCTGTACAGCCTCAAAACTTGGAACAAGCTACAAAAGGAGGGTGACTAGCAAGAATTGTCAAGGATAACCACACCCCCATGTTGGTACCACCACAAATCAGCATGGACTAGCCATGCTCAAGTAACAGTGGCTAAAACTGCCCCCCAGTTTATAGCCTGCTACAGACTACTGGCCCAACACCAGGAACTGCATCCGGCCTATGCTGGAATACATGAATATATCAAGTCCTCCAAACCACATTATATTGGGCGACTGCAAATACCCAGACATATAGACTGGGAGCATTGTACCAGCTGCAACAGTGTAGGACAAAAGTTCATCGAATCCACAAACCAAAAGGCCCAGGAACAACGTACCACCCCCACAAGAGGGGTAAGCATACTGGATGTGATAATCAGCAACATGGGTACGGGATGTCAAGATGACAAGTGTATTGCTCACTGGTAAAACCAGACCATATAGTAATCACACTGGATATACAAATCCTGACCACAGTCCTTGGCCAGAAAACCACAGTGGAAAACATGTGCTAAGCAATATTTGCACACCTCCAAACTGATGTGGAATCCATTAAAGGTCCCGTGCAGGTGCAAAATATGGGCCACACCTCAGAACCTGTAATACAGCCATTCCATGAACACTGCCAGGAATGCTTGGATTATGCAGTCCTAAATTAAAACAAGACACAGTGCCTAAATCTGGCATGGTGGACACCAGCCATAACCAAAACATGCAAGAGAATGAGGAAGCTACTACATGATAGAGCAAACATGAACAATGAAGTAATTACTGATCAGTAGTATGGCAATAAAATCTGTCCACACATGCAATCCACTAAGGCCAGCCACAACAAGTGGAATCTGTGAATCCTGAGGCAATGTTACACCTGCCCCAAGTACACAGATAACCCCCAACTCCACCCAAGAAATACAAATATATGTGAGAGATGCAACCATCCATCCAAACTGGAGGCTGAGCTCCCTCAACTCAGTACTCCCAAAACAAGTCAGTAGGAGAAGGTAATCACACACACCACAAACACATACCCACATAGACCTATCACAACTGCAAACCAAACACATAAACACAGAAATACATTCCCGGAGGCAGAAATCACAAACACAGCACACTAACAGAGGCCTCTAAAGCCGACACCCAATGAAACAGCCTCCAAATATAGCACATGCAACACATAGCACACAAAGCTGGTGTGCCAAACAGTCACAGGCCAGAAAGAGAAACAACATGCCTGATACAGTTGTAATAGGTGACTCCATAGTCAGACACACTGCTGTCCCGCACACCAGACTGAACAAGGGAAAGGGTGCAGTAAGCTGCCTGTAGGCTGGCACAATATGCCACATAACAGAAATATGTAGGTCACTCCAAAGCAAGTAGAAATATGATGCAGTCATAGTCCATGCTGGTGTGAATGACCTGAGATGTACTGCCCTAGACTACATGTAAAGAGACACAGATGAGCTATCCGATTATGTAGTCCAGGCCAGTATGACACTCACCGTTCGCAGCATCCTACCCTTACCAAGAATAATGCCACCGTACAAACACGGAATGATCAGTCATAGCAAGTAGCACACTTACTGGTGTCATTCCAAGGGGATCCAATGTCTGTCTGCTTGGGATGTCATGCTTGACAAGCCACGCAGCTGTCCTTGGGATGGCCTGCACCTGTTACCCCTGGGCGTCTGAATATTGGATAAGGCCTTTGCCACCTCCATAGTGCCTTTTGTAGGCAAGGCTGAAAAGACTGACCCACCACCCTAGAAAACATAAGTGGGAAGAAACATAAGGGAAATGCTGACCAATGCCAGATGTGTACACTCCAATATGCATGCTCCCGAGGCCATCCCCAGAATAGAGAACATCGATGTCTGTGCAGTGACAGAAACCTGCTGCAATGCTCCTGACAGCACACCAGCACTACCAGGTTATACCACGTACCATGTGTCATGGCCCCAAAACCTGGAACAAAACATAAAAGGAGGGTGAGTATCCATAGGCAGCACAGACACCCATACGTCCAGGTAACTGACAATGCACAAGGCAGTGGAGTTCACCCATGTGCAACTAACTGTAGGCAAGACTGCTGTGCAGTCTGTAGCATGCTACAGACCACACTCTCACACACAATAACCCCCCCCCAACCATCCTGAAGACACTGGACAGTATGAATGTCCCACCAAATACCAAACAAGGTACCACAAATTACCACATAGGTGGTAAACCATTATGTATGGAAGGAGTAACCAGGGACCTAGGGACACAAGTGGACAGTAACCTGTTATGTGACACCCACATTGCAAATGTGGCTAGGAAGACTATCTACATTTGACACCGTATCAGGAAAGGAGTCACATCTACGGCAACAGAGGTCACTGTGCCCCTATACTTTTCTCTAATCACACCCATAATCTAGTACAATGCCTCATATGGGATCTACCTTACCTGACACCTGCAGCAGTTAGAAAGACCTCAAAGGTACCTCACCAAGAGGATAAAGTGTCTCAAATATATGTCATATGCTGCCTGGCTGTAGACACCCCAGCTGAATCCAGTCACATACTGCCCACACAGAGGCATTGCATGCCTGTTGTAGGAGGCCATGCCCAACACAGGAGTAATGGACATGCTCCACCCCAGAAAACACATATCCATTGGAGCTGCGAGAGTGAGAGATGTCAACCTCAACAAATAATGAAATAGGATGTGCCGGTGGGACAGATACATAATCCAGAGGCTCCCCACACCCTGGACCAGAATCCCACTCCATGTTAGGCAGAGCCCCTCACTGACACTGTTCAACAGGAATCTTGCCAAGTGGATGGATGATTGTAGAGTTACAGTGGGGGTCTTCACTGTGTCATGTCCAGACAGAGGCACAGCAAAGCAAATCATAAATGGCCATAATATCCACATAGCAAGGGGTCTCAAAAGCCACACACACTCTGGCTAGGCTAACAAATGCCCAGGGTGGATAGCCTAGTATGAACCTATGAACCTATGTAGATACAAATTGTACAGGACACTAAGGATAATCCCAAGGCTTACACAACTGATGGTAGGAGCCATGTTGGGAATTCACAGATATGCCCTGAATCACACAAATACCACAAACACACACACATATTGCCAACATACATCCTGACAGGTGCAGTGCAAACCCCCCCACCCCCACGAATGCAGAATATCTATCCCAGCAGACTGCTGGCCCCCTGACATTGCAGATGCTGAGGCAACAGACAACATCTCCAAAGCAAAACACACAGCAGCAATGGTATGAGATGGTGTCCTGGGCTTAGTGCAACATGGACTCTAAGATGAATGGAATGCCAAACCACACTACTGCTCAATGTCAGCCTTACCACAGAATATGTACCCAAAGAGCAGTGTACAACAACAGTGGTCCTTCTCAACAAAGGTGTTGCCTGAATGGATACTGAACAGTACTACCCCAGAATCCTGAGAAGCTCAGTTTGCACAGCTATGGAAAGGATCAGCATGTACCACAGACATAAGGATGTTGGGGACCTACTGACACCGGACCCAACCCAGTGTGGCCTTCTCAAGTGCAGATCCTGCCCCTAACCATGTTTGACTCAATTGAAACAGTCATTAAGGTCATTGATGAGGGCAATGTGCTCCACACAGTGTATCTGGACCTTGCAAAGGCTTCTATACAATACCCTACATGTTCAGTATAGATAGGCTCACCAGCTTAAATATAAACCCACATGTCAGTAGAGGGGTTGCAAACCAGACCAAGGACAGAACAGACATGGTCAGACATGCTTCAGCCATGTCAGACTACAAATCAGATATAACTGGCATCCCACAAGGCTTTGTCCTGGTATCTCCCTCGTCTGGTATATATGTCCCATAGGTACAGGCAAACATGGAAGGACTGTGTCCTAACATTTTTGCAGAGTACTACAAACTGCTCACCACATATGATCCACCAGCTGACACATGCATCCCACAAAAGGGCCACATAGAAACAGACAACTGGTGCCATAGCCATGTCAGCAAGCTAAGTGCAGAAACGTGTATAGTCAACCCCGTGGATATACAGTAAGTGCCCACCAATTACCACATAGGTGTTAACCCATTATGTAGTTAACATGTAATGAGAGACCTGGGGACACAGGGTGATAGATATCCTGCATTGGACAAACATGTGCTGTAGTGTTTACAGAAACATACCATATACCCACCTAATCATGAAGGCTGTCAGATCTACATAAGGGAGGTCATTGTGGCTCTGCAGTCATCCTGCATCAGTGGTACAATCGACTACAATAGCCCCTGTGGGATGTACCTCAGCAGACACCTCCATCAACTGTAAAGTCCCCAACAGTACCTCATCAGGAGTATCAAACAGCCTGCACAGATGCCATGTGTTGCCTGTGTTGCTGGCATCAATAAACATGCTGCACCTTGTACAATCTGAATGGCAGTGAGCTATGCACATGAGAGACCTGAACCCCAGCACTGACTTACATAGGACAAGCTGTACTGTGTGATCCATAACACAGAAGCCACTCCCACCCATGAGTGAACCCTCAGCACAGGCTACCCATAGAGTCACTTATCAATCTTCCTCAATAGGAATCCTGATGGGTGGACGGGAGATGGTAGGTTTATCCTGGGTATCACTGTCATGTCACAGGTAGACAGAGGCACAGTATACTAACCATGACATATGTCATGGCAAACTCCTTACAATGTGTGTTGAAGGACAAACACACTCTCCAACTTGCATTAGACATGGACTAGGGCACATCGCTAGTGTTTGCAATTGTACACCTATGTTGTGGAATACACTAACAATGTTGGACAAGCCTGGTGTAAGTAGTTCATATCTGAACAGAATGCAACATGGTCAGATGTACACAACTGGCCCCAACCAGGCTGTTGTGCCCACTATCGAAATGTAAAGCAGTGATAGCAGTAAAGCCCAGGATACTGTCCACCACAGTCAAAGTACTACCAGTACACTATACAGTACTACAGTGTTAGGTCAGTGTGAAAGGATGTTGACAACTGTATGCAAAGTATCCCATGCAAACACTGCAGGCACAGTATAATCCTGTTGTGTTCACACACAAAGCAGTTGTACAGTAACTACACAACATGACACATAACCCACAACCATAAACGGGTGATAGTTGTTGAAGTTCACACACATCCACAAATGTGGTGGGCTGCAGAGTCCAACATATGGAATGCTCACACTGGGCATGCTCACACACTTTGACAACATGCCATGGGAAGGCTGAACTGGGCATGCTCACACACTTAGGCCAAATCTCGGTTTAGCAGTTGGACACACATATCTGGTATTGTTATGTGTTATGCCAGGAACCAACCACATTACAGCAGTCTGCCCAGTGCACACAGTTAAATGACTACAGAGACATACGTGATATAGTGGATCCCTCCCATATGCAGACATCTTCCACAGATGCAGAAGTTGTTCATACAAACAGGGAATGCTATGGCAATAAAGATATGCAAACAGTCTATCAGCAACAAATAATGTGCATTTGACAATTAAACATAATGGTGTAGAGGTCAACACTAGGCTGTTTGCCCTAGGGAATGACAGCTTAGCCATAGTGTGCTTGGTGTCTGCCTCCCCACAGGATGCACATTCCCCTTTCTAAACACAGATGATGTCAGCACCCTATAAGTACAGCAGGAGAAAATCAACTTCCCAGAAATCCGAATAGCAAGCTCTGCTAATGCGTCCATCTCAAGTGTCATAACATAGTTAGGTAGGGGTTTCAAATCCTGCAAATGCTCAGTGTGTGAGTGTGTGTGAGTGGGGTTGGTGTGTGTGTAAGTCTGTGTGAGCGAAATGTCCCTTTTGGCAAATAGGAAAAGACACTACAGGATGCACATTCCCTTTCTAAACACCGATGATGTCAGCACCCTATAAGTACAGCAGGAGAAAAAAAAACTCCCAGTAATGCGAATAGCGCGCTCCGCTAATGCGTCCATCTCAAGTGTCATAACATCGGTAGGTAGGGGTTTGAATCCTGCGAATGGCAAGTGTGTGTGTTTGTCTGAGGGGGGTTTGTGTGTGTGAGGGAAATGTCCCTTTTGGCAAATAGGATAAGACACTACATGATGCACATTCCCTTTCGAAACACCGATGATGTCAGCACCCTATAAGTACAGCAGGAGAAAAGAACCCTCCCAGTAATGCGAATAGCGCGCTCTGCTAATGCGTCCGTCTCAAGTGTCATAACATAGTTAGGTAGGGGCTTGAATCCTGCGAATGGCAAGTGTGTGTGTTTGTCAGAGGGGGGTTTGTGTGTGTGAGGGAAATGTCCCTTTTGGCAAATAGGATAAGACACTACAGGATGCACATTCCCTTTCTAAACACCGATGATGTCAGCACCCTGTAAGTACAGCAGGAGAAAAGAAGCCTCCCAGTAATGCGAATAGCGCGCTCCGCTAATGCGTCCGTCTCAAGTGTTATAGCATAGTTAGGTAGGGGTTTGAATTCTGTGAATAGCAAGTGTGTGTGTTTGTCTGAGGGGAGTTAGTGTGTGAGGAAAATGTCCCTTTTGGCAACTAGGTGAACAGACTACAGGATGCCCATTCCCTTTTCTAAACACTGATGATGTCAGCACTCTATAAGTATAGCAGGGGAAAAGAAAGCCCTCAGTAATGCAAATAGCGTGCTCCGCTAATGCGTCTGTCATAACAGTCAGATAGGGGTTTGAATCCTACAATTGGCAAGTGTGTGTTTTTGGCTGAGGGGGGTTAGTGTGTGTGAGGACAATGTCCCTTTTGGCAACTAGGTGAACAGACTACAGGATGCACATTCCCCTTCTAAACACTGTTCAGCAGATGGCCATGGCTCTGGCACAAGTTGTCTGTTGCTATGATGCCCCTTTGGAAGATGCTTGTGTCAGCTGGAGAGTCGATTATGGTGGCCAGTTTGCAGTCATCTGCATATTTGGACAGCCACAGTCCATCCGTGTTGGCCTGTACCTCCAATAAATATATACCAAACAAGAGGGTCCCAGGACTGAGCCTTGTGGGACACAACCCGTAACTGTTATGGGGTCTGGCATGGCTCCAGCAATGCTAACCATGTGGGTTCTGTTCTTGAGCCACTGTGCAATCCATCTAGTGACATAGGGGCTTATATTTAAGCTGGTGAGCTTCCCTAGAATGCCCAAGTGGGGTATTGTTGCGAAGGCGTTTGCAAGGTCCAGGTAGGCTGTGTGAACCACCTTCCCCTCGGCAATGGCCTTGGTGACTGTATCAAAGAAATCAACCGGGTTACACCCAGTAGTGCTGGTGTGCTCTCAGTAGCCCTGAACCAGGCATCTGTTACTGCACAGATATCGATGTTTTCCATGCCAAGGAGTGTTTTGGGTGCATGCATCTGGAGGTTTAGACATCTGGCGTTGGGTAGCATTGCTCTTAGTGTCTTATCCCTTGTGATACCTATGAAGGTGGGTTTGTCATTTGAGCCCTGCCTAACATAGGCACTATGGCGGTAGCAAGAGCCTATGCCAATATCTGAAAGGCCAGGGGTGACAGGTGCAGGCTGTCCCTAGCAAAGCAGGTAGTTCAACAGAAGATGAATGTGTGAAGGTGTAGTGCCTGTGATTAGTTAGCAGTAGCATATATGACTGCTCACGTGGACACATGCCAGGCAGGTCATATGCACTGTGTCACAGGCAATGTACATGTGAACAGGACAAACAGTGACAACCTGCCAAGTGGGACATGGACATACATATAGTAGGCTATGCAGATGGCACTAGGAGTCCACAGAAGCTCTATAACTATGCATTGCAGGTGTGATCAGTATTCCAAGGTAATTGCAAGCAAACATGCATGCAAACAAAGATACAGTAAACAGGGCTCCATGTAGTCCATTGTACAACAAACAAGCTGTACCAGTTCCAGTAGGTAACACTGCAAATCTGCAGGCACTATGCACATGTACATGGAAATACACGGGTCAGATGGCTAGGGTCCAGTCTCAGTGCACACAAGTGTACAGAACATGCATGTACTGTCAGGATGTACAATAACTGGATAGAAACCCATGTGCTCATACCTGCAGTAATACACATGTCAAATAATAGACACTGAGCCTTCACTCAGTGGTTCCATACTTAGTAGGATGTATGCTCCCTGGCCTGCCACCGCAGTATCCCTGACATATATGGGGACTCTCCCTCCTGTGACAGTTAGTTATGTGTGTTGGGGCTGTCTAGCATGGTATGAGATGTGAGCATGCAGTGCTAGGGTGCTCCTGTGTGTCCTGTACCAGTCGTGTAGTACTGCACACATATCAACATCCTCAAACATCTGCATTGCAGAGTCTAGTGTGGGCAACATGCCACTTGCAATTTACATGTCCATCATTGTGTATTACTACATTCATTACCCTATCCCCTGTGCTACCTATGTATGTAGCCTTCTGTTGACATCATTACCACCAGTATGCCAACATGTGCAGATGATACACTATGGTACTTACCATGGGTGTAGACAACAGGACATGACAATCACACACTTACTGCATCAGGCATGCTGTGATATACCCACAATTAATTCAGCACACAGTACTGTTAACAACATGATACTATTACTACACATCTATGTGGTCACCCTGTGCATCAGCAACATGTTAACCTGTACCTGCACAGTTGTTACAGATTGCAGGAGGTGGCACAGTTTCATCATATGCACAGGGTGTGAACTTGGTATGCCTAAGTCAGCCACCCATACCACCAATTGACATGTATGTGTATGTGTGTTGGTGAGGGACAGCAGTAGAAGGTGGGGCAATGTTGATGCAGTGTGTGCGTGTATGCGGTAGCCCTAGGTGTTGTCAATTTGCATGTGTGTATGGATGCACACAGTTCCACCTCATGGCTGCCATATACTGGTGTTTGTGGACAGCCACAGACTGTACCTGCCAGGTCATACAGATCAGTGTCTCTGGCCATGGACACGGTACCTGTGTCTTGCAGGGGTGCTACGGACCGTATCCGGTGCCAACCCAGACTGGGTACTGTCATCAGAAGCAGGTGTTCATTGACTGGACACAGATCCCTGTCGGGCCTGGCCAGAGCCACGTGCACGTGGTCTCCTGGGGCGGTCTGATGACAGCACAGACCCAGCATTGCTGGTGCTGCTGCTGGCACTACAGGGGCGGCCGCGGCCCTGTTGTCGTCCGCGCCGACTGCCAGCTGCTGCTGTTGCTGGCATACAGCCACGTCGACGCCTCAACCGCCCACCATCACCCTGGCTCATGGACATGTAGTTGTGGAACCGGTCTAATATGTCCCCACAACGTCTGTCTATGACATCGGTGAAATCACGGATGGCAGCCGCAATGTCACGCATACTGTCAGTTATGGCTGTGCAACATGCTGCCAGCTCCCTCAGACCCTGTCTGGTGTACCGTTCCATGCGTGACTGTGCCTGCATGACAGTCCGAAACATAGCTGAGGTTGTAAGACCTCTGTGGGCACGTCTGACAGGGGCAGTACGCCCATGGATGCTCCCACGAGAACCCCTGGACATCTGTCTGTGTGGTACCATCTCTGGGCCATGCCCATGGCTGCTGTGTGGGGAGGCATGTGCCACAGATACCACATTACCCTGGTCAATGCCCACTGTATGCTGTCCATCACCTAGGGACAGTGGTGACAAGGGGTGTATTGGCAGGATAACTGTGCGCATTGATGGGGTCGACAGCTGTGTACTGTCAATCGGCTGACCAATGGCGGACCCTGACATACCTTCCTGTGCCATTACACCGATGTCATCATTATCAGTACCCACGGCACCTGACTCAGGTTCCCTGCTACATGACACCAGAGCAGCAACAGAACCTGTGGGAAGGAAACAGGAAACACAGTTTACAATGTCTACACATTACCAGCGATGCACACATGCACAGGTGCACACATGCCCACCTGCACACATGCACAGGTGCACACATGCACACATGCACACATGCACACCTGCACACATGCACACATGCACACATGCACACCTGCACAGGTGCACACATGCACACGTGCACACATGCACACATGCACACCTGCACAGGTGCACACATGCACACATGCACACATGCACACGTGCACACATGCACAGGTGCACACCTGCACAGGTGCACACATGCACACATGCACACATGCACACCTGCACACCTGCATAGGTGCACACATGCACACATGCACACATGCACACATGCACACAGTTTCACACAATTGTACAGTACTCAGTATGCGTGATATCAACACACAGACAAAGACACACCTACATGCATACAAAGAGCACTACTAAGTGAGCCAAATAGTACTATTACTATCAACACTATTACAGGAATTGTTAATACACACTCACCAGCATGGATAGGCTGCATTGCAGTTATACCAGAGGGTCCTGCAGACATGAAGAAACTAATGTCAGTGGGCACAACTGTGCCATTGTTACTGAGTATGATACAGGTCAGGAGTACAACAGTCGCCTTTCACAAGTCAGCAGCTAATATTGAGGATATCACACTTGCACATTAAATACTATGGTGACAGCTACAAACCAAGGACACACCTCACACATGCATTAACTACCAGTGTACACAACAGTCAACTATACATATGACATATTACCTGCACGTTCACTGTCTTGCTGCTGTGTGGCTCCAGCCTCCATCATGATGCATGTCTGCTGCTGTTGTTGTTGCTGGTGGACTGGAGCCACTACACTCAGGAGTAGTCCCTCCAGTCTGGTGAGTGGGGATGTGTAGCCACCCACCACCTGTGGCGACCTGTTGCCTGTGGATATCTGACGACGCTGATGGACATGTCTGATTAAATCACTGCAGTGATGTCGCACCTGCTCATATGTCCTATTATGCGTGCCTATATCATTTACCCGACGGACAAGGTCTTGCCACAGTGCAGCCCTCTCCTGCTGATTCTGGCTGGTGCGGAAAAGAGTATTGCATAGTCCCGCACCAGGCTCTGGTGTATCTCCTCATCCTCAGCTGTGGAGTAGGTGGGGTTCCGCGGTGGGCCATGTACCTGAGAAAGAAAATAACCTGGTATCAGCAATATATGTCAGCAGACTTTGGCACACATACTACACATGCTACTCGACTGTTATGATACAACATATCTCACATATGTAGCATCTGTCTGTCTATTGGTGGATACACATGTAGATGGCCAGGTATCAGTGCTCGCCAGCAACTGTGCAACAGTACCTGGCAGACTCCATACGACATACTACCAAACACCAGCAGTCAGAACACCGATTCAGGTCAGAAGCACCTCCTCACTCTGGGGGTTTGTATCTAGGTACTGTATGGCCTACATCGGCAACTACTGTGGGCTGACCACACACTGATTGCCCTGGATGTACATATCCCACCTCCACCACCAGCACAGATGACTATAGTGCATAACATTACAGATACAAACTTTACACTTTGTAACAGTGATATGGTATCCTTACAGCCCACTGGGCCAGTGGCAGATACAACCTACAATGCTGACCCCTACACAATTGCTTTCTACAGACATCTCCAAGAATGCATGGATCATGCAATCCCATATATGACCAAGACACTCTCCACAAAGGGACAGCATCCTGTCTGGTGGACCCCAGCCATAGACAGATTGTATTACAGAAGATGGAAGCTACTGCAAGACAGAGCATCATTCACTGAAGGGAGGGCATGTCTGAGCAGCACTGGTAAGGATCTATTTCCCATCATACTGACTACATGGGCAACGTTGAGAGGGAAATCAAGAGTGACAATACAGATGACCAGGAGGCCTTCTTCAGTTATGTTAGCAACCTGGTCAGGAGCCATCCTCTATGCCCATTGGTAGTACACAACACATATTTCACTGACACCACATATATCGACAACATTGTGGTGGACAGGTTCAGTGCAGGTGTCACCCCGCCCTCTCCCCTGTAATAAGGCATAGTTATCCCAGCTGACTGTAATCTCCCCGTCATCACAGATGTCCAGGTGAGAGACACCCGCAAGACAGCAGAATACACAACATGGATGGGACCTGATGGTATCCCCAGTTGCATGCTACATAACCTCTGACAGGAGCTAAACACACATATAGAAGTGCTATGTAACACTAGCCTGACTACAGGATATGTACCTGTACACTGGCGCACAGCAGCAGTGGTTCCACTCCATGAAGGAGGCACCTCACCATACCAATACAATACAACACAATACATTACATTACAATACAATACTATACAATATGCTATTGCCCCTGTGTCTACAGCAGCGTACTGTTCTGCTACCCTGACCATTGTGACACATGTGGTGTGATGGTACCTGCTGCCGTCACACAGTTACACAGGGTGACTCATATGGCATATTACCTATCTGACTAACATTCAGCAGGGGTATGTGTGACATGTACTCATGGGGAGTCTCGCTTCTTAACACTGTGTGGTTTATTGCAGGGTGTGTCTTATCTGTGAGTAGGAACTCTTACCTCCACATGTGCACACTATTGCAGTGGCACGGACGACACACAGCAGACATTTAGGTTGTGGATGGTGGGAGGTGTTACTATGGTTGTTGGACATCTGTCATGGGTGTGACCTCCATATGTAAATCTGGGAGTGGTAACCTCTATGTGGGTAGCATATGTGTACTCTGTGGTGTTGTCAGTCACTGTGCATTGGTAATGTGTTTGAGTGCGTTGTCACAGTGTTGTACATGTCACTGTGTCCTTCTCCATATCTGTTGCTGTCATGTGAGGTCCATACCATGGCATCCATTATGTGGTGTGGGGGTACACCGACCTACATGTCCATACCTGACTCACCATGTCTGCGGACACATACCATGTGCAGGTATTCCAGGGATAGTGTGCCACTGTGACTATCATTGGGGCCACTATTGTACACATTTCTGACCCTGCTCACCCCTGACACATGCAGTGGTGGGCGGCCAATCACATATCTGGTGGTTACTGGTGTAGGTGATCTGGAATGTGGTATGATACTCCGGATTTGACACTGGTGTTCACTCCATGCCTTTGTCACCAGGCACCTGTTACAATACATCTGTACACATGTGCCTCACTCAGACTTTATATACATCTCTCTCTCTCTCTCTCTCTATATATATATATGTATATAGATATATCTATATATATATATATATATATATATATATATATATATATATATATATATATGTCCGTATACATATACACACATATATATATATTGATGTACATATATTGCTATAGATGTGGAGGGGGGGCACAGAGGGGGTGTGAGTGACAGAGGGGGTGGGACAGGCTGTGTTGCAGGTCATCATATACAATCATACCTGTAGGTAGTCAGATCAGTCTGTCTATGTATAGGTATCTACATATATCTATATCTGCATGTGTGCATTACATAGATATGTTGGTACAATATTCTATCTACATCTGTCTATGTATTCCTACATCTCTCTCTCTATGTATGTATACATATATGCATATCATATATATATATATATATATATATATATATATATATATATATATATATATATATATATATATATATATATATATATATATATATATATATATATATATATATACACATACATATGTTGACATACATACATATCCATATGTTAGACAGGTATATCAACATATTTGTCTACCATACTGTATACACACACTAACATACTGCTAAACATACATAGCTGTGTAACCTAATTTGTACATGGCACTACAACCTACAATCAAACAACATTGATATGTGCACATAGATGCTCTCACATACAAATGTATGTACAGACTTCACTGATAGTTGCTGTATGTCTCCTGCCCTTTACACATCTTCATATACATATGGATACAGACCAATGACACATATGGAGGGTTCACAGTATGTACACCTTTATAGTATTACTTTACATTACCTGTGTTTGTCACAGCTGCTTCTGCTGCTGTCTGGTTCTCTGTCCTGCTGCTCCACTTCCCAGTTGTCAGCTTTCAGGTAGCTGTTGCTGAACAATTCGTTTCTGTCTGCTTAATTGCAGTTTTCTCTGTCTCTCTCTCTCTCTCTGTCTCTGTCTCTCACGTCCTTCTCAGGGTGCAATGAAAGTATTGCATGCGTGGACATGGAGTACAGCATACTTTTGTAGGTATCTGCATATGCCCATGTGATGGCCTCTGCACCAATTGTTAGCCAGCATTTGCTAATTGCATGCAGCCAGTTGTGTACTGATTGCAGTTCTCATTGTGATTTCAGAACAGTGCTACAAAAAGGTGTGTGAGATAGGCATAGCCCTTTCAGATGTTAAGGGCAGGGACCATGCTGTTATGCTGTGGACAATGTTCTGTGAGTGTAAAGGTTGGTATCTCTCTCATATTTCCAGGTGTGTTGTAGATTAACATTCCTCCATTCATTTCTCCAGTTTCCTGTACTAACTGTGTATGTACACTGACAACTACAACTACTACTATTGTTAATGTGTGTGTGCTTTCCTTTCACTTTTGCTTGCACTCTGTTGCTAAGACTTCAATAGTTGCCCTTTACAGTCACTACTTGTATGCCTGCTAGGTGTCTTGACTGTAGTGTGCTGCTGTAGCTTTCCTATTTTCCATGTACATTCACACCTTGGAATGCTTGCTATATCTGCTAGGGTGTTACAGCATGCAGTGTGGTCTGGCCATGGTGTGGGCCTTGACATCTATTAGGGTATTTGAGTATGCTGCTGAACAGGCCCCAGAGACTTTCAGGTTCTTCAGTTATGTGCCTCATGGAATGGTACATATCAGTGGGGTACACCCATTAAAATGTCTGGTATGCTGCAGTTGTGACTGTGGGTTAGCATGAGCATATGTATTACTACACTTTTTCTGCCATGCGAGTGGTGAATACTTTCCGGACTCCATAGTTACCATTGCATGTGTTACACCTTTCTGCCTACTGTTTGTACATTTCACATGGGGTCTGTGGGGCATCCCTGTAAGACATTCACTGTTGCTATGTCTAGGTTCTTAACTATTCAAATATAGTGGTGTTGGACCCGTCATGTGTACAGATATTTGCAGGCTGTCCACATTTCTGCCTCATAATTTGGTCAATATCTCATGCACACCTTTATCTGGCAAGTCAGTCTGGGCTCAAGTCAGAATATGGTGACAAACATTCAAGTTCCAGACTGCATACCCTTCCAAACATCCCACAAGGTGTAGACCCTGTTACTTTCTGAACTGTCTGCGTTTGTTGTAACTTTATTTGTAATGTGTCCCTGGTTTTGGGCCTTTGCTCCACATATTTTATTACTTGGTCCGGATGTGTTCCTGTAAGAGGTTGTGGGGTATGGGCAGTGCTTATCCTGCTGTGAGTATGTGTGTGTGTCTTGCAAGGTGCTATGGTGACATTATTACCTACTAGCTTCCAACTAGCATGGCTGTTTCTGTTCACACACTACTATTATGGAAATCCACCAGTTTTGTTTGTGATTCTAAATGTCATGCTTTGTGTACTACACATCTATATTCCCTTTACATTCATCCCTACTGTTACATGATATATTTACTTTAGCACAATGCTTTTATATAAGAGTCATGGCTTAGTGGTAAGTCATGCAGACTATAGTTGCCAAGGTCCTGGGTTCGGGACTCACAGTGGGATTTTATTTTTCTTTTGAACTGAGTACAGGAACTTTTAAGCAGTTGTAACCGGGTTAGCGCTGGTTTGCGTGGAGCTCACGCATGCACACTGGCGGTTAGCTCCACGCACACCCGATTACAACCGCTTAAACGTGCTTACTCTTGCAAGACACCGCTATTTTCCTTGAAAGAAAAGAAAATGGGGAGACAGGAAAGTGGTGAAAAAGGGGTCACAAAGAGGGTAAGACAGTAGGGAAACAAGCTTGGGATGTGCAGGAGGGATGTAGGTAAGGCCCATAGCTGCCCATTTCTTCAGCAGCAACAGCTGTGCATATGTATGTAATTTGGTGTGACATTTGAAACCTTCCACCCCTGATAGAGGTGTCAGGACAACAATAATACTTGTTGTACAGCCAATTGGAATTGATAGGTTCCATGTCCAGTAGACATGTGTGCGGAATGGGCAGCTATGTATGGGGCGTAATTTTTTTGTGGGTACAGAGTGCCCTTTTTTATTTTTCAGGTGAGAGTGGTATGTCAGGTGAAGGTAGTCGGTACAGCTGGGGAGGTAGGTTGGGTAGGTTAACAGACAAGACAAACAAGACGCATACAGGGGCAGTGTATGACACGTGTGGGGGGGTTACACAATTGACAGGGATGGAGGTTTGGATATCCAGAGCCCATGAGCCCACAGATGGCAACAGTGGAACTGATATCCCCACCCATAGGCAGTTGTCACTGTTCCTTCACTGCCCAGGATGGGACTGTGCTGGGGGCTGTGTAGGCGTGCCTCGAGCTGGCGTAGGGGCTCGAGGACAGAGTCCTGAGTCTCCCTACGCACCACAGTCCGGACGCTACGGAGGGTGAGTGGTGGATCTTCTCCGGCCACATTTGCAGAGGGGGGGGGGCGAGCCCCATCCCCTGCAGCGCTTCCACCCGCAGGTGGCACAGGGCCACCGGAGGAGGGTCCGGACTCGGCACTAGTGCCAGATGCACTCGCCAGCTGAGGTGGGAGAGGTGGGTCCGCTGGAACCTGCCTTCCCTGTCATTCTATGTTTTGCATTATGTCATGACAGTTTGGGTTAGTGACATGTAATACCATTCACAATTAGTTGTAACAGCATGCATTAGTATTCCCATTAACCAAACACCCAGATATTCACACAATTGAACAGCGTGCATAACACATGCATAATTTGAACAGTAATACACAGTCCAACAACATTCAGGGTTGATTGATGGCAACAGGCCATCAGGTGTGGATGTATGAACAGGGCGGATGCATCAACAGACATGCAAATATATATGACCCAACAGGACAGACGTCCAGGGGTGGTAATTGTGATTGCACATACCATTTTCACGTGGAATGGGTTATAGGTGGTTAGAGGGTGGGGTAAATAAAGTAATATTAACACTTTCGAATACAAATACATATGCTGTACATTTCTAATAGCTACAGTTATATACACACTACTGTTCTAACTACAGTGTCCTATATGTTAACTACTTAACCTTGCAGATGGGACTGTTACTGCAACATCAATCTACATTTTATTGCTGTTCATACACATTCATATCGAGCTTTGTTCAGATACATCATCCTGTTACCTTTGCTTTATATACTTGTAGACAAGTGTGGATGTTTGGTATATCAGACAATCATCCTATCTATGTATTTCAGACTGGGAGCAACATATCCAGATTTTGGTGTACACATTCCACATGCAGCAACACTTTGAACAGATTTTGCTGTTTGGTTCTGAGTCTCACATGCATTTAATTCTGTCCTAACTGCAGTATAGTTTATTCAGGGGTTATTACTACTGTATTGCTGTATTCCTGACACTTTCTCACACTCTCTCACTTGCTTTCATGTTACTATTCAGACTGGTACTTCTAGGCTTTATTGACATGTTTTAACAGTAGTTATTACAGTTCTTTCCAGCAGTCTCACTTCTGTCATGTTTCAGTATTTCCACAGGGATATATTTCACACATGATTTCATCCTCTTCTGCAGCTATACTTTACATGCTGCTGCAGGTTGTGTACTATTTTCTTACAGGCAGGGCAGTTTTATTTCAAAATATATGTTGGACAGTGTCATGTTTAGTTTACACTTACAGGCTGGGAACTGTTGTAATCAGGCAATACTAGCATACACTTTCACACTGTTACTTGCAGATTTAATTCCTTCCTGGCTACACTGCACTCTTTTGCTGACTGTCATACATTTATATATCTTTACAGTTACTAGTAGTGGATTACTGACCTGCCTGGTGGCGCAACCGCACCAGCCTATCGGCATAGGCTCTGCGGTTCGCAGAACAGACACCTGCAGCTGTAATATAAATGAAGTAATATTGGAATACACATCTCCATAATTTCAGGTAGTTTAACTTTCTACATACATAATTAATTGTTACTTACTCAGTGGTGGGCGTTGGGTGATTGCCGGGCCTCCTGGATCCAAAGGTTCAGTTGGTCCTGCTTGCGTCTCTTCAGGTCCGCATGGTGGTGACGGACCTGCTTACCTGTCCTTGGAATTCCTGTGGCACTGGTGAGTTCATGAGCCAACTGGTCCCACGCCTCAGCCCTGTACGCTCCCCAGAGGACCTGGCCCTGCATGAGTTGGGCCTCATGGTTGTGGACTAGGAGCCAGGCCATGTACCTGGACTCCTCAACACCCCACCTCTGCGCCGAAAGCGACTACCCTCTCCTACACCTGACATTCTGCCTGCAGGTCTGTTCTACAATCGTTTATGCTGTGTATTCCCGCCTATGGGGCTTATATAGTCCGTTTTTCCCGCACATATCTGTGATTGGCCATTTTGGAATTGTATCAACTTCAGTAAACCTGCATTGTCATGCTGTAGTTTGTATTCATTCCTATATATGAGCTATTATTGCATTTCTAGGTACTGCTGTTATGGCTTAGTGGTTCTGTACCTTGACTATGGTGTATAGTATCCTGGGTTCGAACCTGGCCACTGCTTTTTATTTTTCATGACTGTCTAGACATGTTGAGGGGTGTGTCTGTGTAAAGGCAGTTTTGATACGGCTTGCTCACCGTTGCCCGTCGGTTAGCTTGTTTGCGCTGTGCGCAGCTCCGCGCAAACGAGGTAAGCTGGTTTAAGCCTCATTTGGCTATCGGCACGCATATTCCGCTCAGCTCAGTTAGGAGCACATATATTTAGCATGGTAAACCACTGCTCAGCTACGGGCACTCAGTTTGCACCAGTTGGACCAATGCTTATCTACGGGCACATACACTCACTCTGTTGTACTGTAGCTCAGCTATGGGCACATCTGGCAGTTTATATTCATTTCTTAGCTCACATTTATTCAATATAAATGGGATATTTCATTGCATTTTACATATATTCTGCTTTTATGTGTACATATGTGTCAGGGACTTGTTTCCTGCTTATTTTGCAAAAAAAAAAAATTGTGTTGTGGGGGCTCGAACCATGAATGCCTGCTCTGCAGCCGGCATCTCTACTGCTACGCTATTGCTTCCTGGTTTATTTTGCATATTTAGTTCTTATATGCTTTCCCATTGACTGCTAACTGTAGCTGCGCTACGGGCACGCCCGCGCAAATGAGCGCACTCACGGTTAAACATCTTTACAATTTAAAAAAAATATGACATGTTCATTTAGATTGTTTTATGTTTAATAGTCTGTAGGGGCATGTGTTGTGTTGTGTTTATTCACATTTCCGTGGACTCTGTTGTGGGTGTCTACTTTGGGCACTTTTACACTTCTGGGGGCGTGTCCGCATGCAGGGCTCAGCCTATGGACACGCCCCCTACTGTCTTACATGGACCGTGTTCGACTTAGGTGTGATTCAGCATGCTCTCATGAATATGCAGAGCATGCTGACATCACTCCGTTTAACTGCAGCCTCCGTGTAAGAGTTATAACTCTTACACGGAGGCTTCGTGAATCCTGGGGACTGTGTGTTGCTTTCGCCACATCTGTCTTTCAAAGTATGTTGATGATCTGTTCCCTTTTCTATATTCTTTTAACAATGATACTGTTTGTCTTAATTGCTTTGTAGGTTTCTCTCTTTGATGCTTTCTTGATGGAATTTTACTAATTCCCTTCCTTTCATTTATTACTTTACATTTTTGTGGTAACATTTTATCCATTATTAGTTTAGCTGTATAGTAATATATCCTATTTATTTCTTTTATATCACATGAATTTCTCTTAATAGTCCTGATTACTATGTTCTTCTGTTTTGCCTGCCTTCTAATATTTTGTGTCTTTTTTTACTTTCTGTAGTCTATTTCTTTCATCTATCATAATATGTCTATCTATTTCTATTAAGTCAAGCAGGTCTTCCCTTAGGTCATTTTCTTTTGGTCTGAGATCATCTTCTTTTGCTCTGTTTTTTATGAATATTCTACAGAAAGCTCCAGAATGTCTTCCTGTGACATATCCTCTTCAGATGCATCCAGATTTATCTGCTGTTCCTTCATATGATGACCCATTGGCCTATCACTCTGCAACATTACCTACACCAGAGTTGCCTCTGTTTCTTCCTCTTTCCCTTGCTGTGCAGCTTTAACTGGACATTCGTGTAGGTCTCCTACAGAAGGCTCCAGAACATCCACCATGTGGCAAATTTTATTCAGATGCCTCCGACTCTGTCTGCTGCTCCTTAATCTGGTGGCCAATTGTTCCATCATGTTGCAACACAACCTGTGTCAGAGCCTCCACACTAAACCCTTCACTTTGCAGGTAATCTATCACTTCAGTTTCTACTTGTTTAACTTCTGCTTCACTAATCCTCTTTCCTGCATCCCCCCTTTGTGGCCTTATGCTTTGTATTGCAAAAATGTTCATATCCAGATGTATTTCCTTATATTTATCTTCAAAAATCTTTGGAGCTGCATTTTCTGAATCAATTACTAATGTGATTTTTAAGTGCGGGCTGAGAGTAATTCCCTTCATTTGGGAGATTCTGCTCTTTTTCCAGTGGGTGCAACTAAGGAGTTGGGGCATATATAAGTTCACATTTTACCTTTTTGCACTTCTGTTTTGTGGGCAATAGTTTTCAGTTTTTTCTAAAACTTAGGGCTTTGCCATTACATGTCTCATAGTAGAATCTGTCAGCATTTGTAGCACCCAAATCTTTAATTCAAGATTTCTTGAGCTTAAACTTAGGAGGAAACACATTCAGTACTCCAGTAAACTCAGTTCAAAATAAAATAAAAAATCAGGAAAATACTTTACTATAGACCAATGAGCCTGTTTCATGTCCTTTTTTATATGACTGGAATATACAGAGAAACCATGACCAGCCACTTCATTAGGTGGAGTACCGATGACCTCTCTAAACTGCACAATTTATTTTTTGTGGTGGCTGGACTTTTCCACTAAGTTAATTAGTTAGGAATTTGCTTCCGCCTTTATACAGCTTTTTATTTTATAAAAGCAGGACTGCATCTTACTTTAGAAGGCCTTTTAACTTATTTTGTTCTGCAAACTTTTTATTTATTTATTTATTGTCATCTTTCTGTTTTCTCTAAGGCAAGTTATTTGGTACAGCCTTAGGCACAGGCAAAGCTTTTTATGACATTTTATATATTCTTTACTTTCTTTTACTTAGTTGAATTGTATCTATCTTTTTCAGTAGTATCTTAACGATTTAACCTTCTAATCTGCTTTGAAGTCAGAACTTCTTCAGAGCCCCTTTACTGAGTCACTAATTTGAAACATTAGATTTGAAATCCTAGAGAGTTGCCTAACATAGACCCCACCACCAACAACATACACATGCACCAGTTCAAAATGTGTCTCCTCTCCCTCTTACCATCACGTATGTACCTCAGAAAAAAATTCTTCAGCTGAGAAGCACTAAGGTTAATGTTTCAATAAACCATAAGATTGGCAAAATATCATATTGTGCATAACAACTGCCATTTTTGTGAGTGCTAGCTGTTTCTCCAAAATCAAACAAATACTAGAAGTGTTACAGCTGGATACAAGTCTCTACATCGCCTGAATAATCAAGCACATGCAAGAAGCTTCCAGAACATTGGAAAGTTTAGCATAAGTTATTTGCACCAGCACTTACCACACAAATGTATATAACTCTTCATTTCCACATTGGCAAATTGGCATCTACAAATAAATAAAAGAGGATTATGTAACAGATATTTTTCAGAATGCTTCAAACCAGCTCTAGAATAATTTCTTGTTCAATTTAACTGTTTCAGCAACAGCTAAAATGTTGAAGTCACTAAGAATCAAGTAAGTAACTATTCTGAGTTAGCAATGAAATGTGTAAACTGGTGTAGAAATGCATTCAAAATGGTGATTGAATAGTGTAAGTGGTTCAACAGGTAGTTCACTCCCTAATGGTTATAGGAGATCAGAAGGCTGTGAGTTCTGTTCTCATACCAGGTACTTGGATTCATTTTACACTACTTTGAAACTCCAGTGTAGCATAAGATGGGGGAGGTGCTGCAGTCCTGAGTGTAACAATCCTTCAGATGCAACATTAAAACATAAATTTCTTTAGCTATCCTAGCTATAGCTAGACAAGTCACCACTAAAAACTGGAAAAATAAAATTACCCTTTCATTTATAGAATCTATTAATTTAGCAAAAATTGTTTGTAAGAATAAATTATCAGCTATAGTGATGAGAACTTCAGTTGTCACAAATCCTTATAAATCTTGGCTTAAAATTAGAGATTTACTTGAAAAATATTAATTGTTAAATAAATTGTCTTATATGGTATTCTTGTTAGAGACTCTTGTAAATAATTATATGCTTACGTTTTTTTCTTTCTGTTGTTAAATTTTTAATAAAAAGTTAAAAAAAGAAATTTCATCTGTTTGAGTTGGTTATAGCTTGGGTGCATGTAAAAGTTCCCATTGTCTTTATCAAAACAAAAAAAAGAGTATGGGAATTTCCTTGGTGTCCTGGTCAATTTTGTCCTAGTTAGTATTTATACCATCTCAGGGTTTCCCCTGAAAAGAGGACACTGGCCTAGTGTGACTAACCCAAAGAGTAAACTAAAACTAAAAAAATAAATAAAAATAAACAAGTAGTTTCCTACAGTTTGTCTAT
This sequence comes from Protopterus annectens, assembly GCF_019279795.1. NCBI lineage: Eukaryota > Metazoa > Chordata > Ceratodontiformes > Protopteridae > Protopterus > Protopterus annectens. The sequence goes on along the minus strand of NC_056732.1, from coordinate 1,430,979,753 downwards.
ATACTCAGGATATGTTCCAAGCAGAAGACAGATCTGTCAGAGATCTCATCTATGTGAGCTGCAGATTTGAAGCATATCTGACTGACAGTAACACCATCCCATGAACATCAGATAATAGAGAAAACAGTTGAAATAGTGATGGGCACATGGTGGAAGAAATTATTTTATAAATGTGAGGTTAACTATTTATGAAAAATCAGGGACTGTGCTTTGATTGCTACAGATAGAACTTTCAGTCACCAAAGTGGCCCTTGTTGAGAGCAGCAAGCTACAGCTCCTACCTATCATGATGTAATGTTGGACCCAGGGTACCAAACAGTAACAAAGATGTGCCTTTTATAAGATTTTTACTCCAGGCTTTTGACACTCTACCATAGAAGAAAACTACTATTCTGATTCAGTGAAAACGTTAATTGCCACTGACTAGGCCTAGTCAGTCCAGTGTGTCATGTGCAGTCCAAGGTGCCTAAAGCTATACAGTACTTTATGTAGATCCCCGGGTGGCAGGAAGGCATATTTTGGATGTACTCCCTCCCCAAAGTGGAGAGTGCATTCCCTGAGGTGTCTGTACTACTGTCTAATTCCTTGTTCCCTATTGTAATCCTTGAAATTGAATGCAATAAGGAAAACTAACAATAAACTCTTATCTCATATTAGCAACTCTAGGTATTATGTTGTTTTCAACATCTAGGTTACAAATCTTGGACAGAAGTCAGGTTGCTTATAATAAAACTGAAGAGAATGTGTTCTTGAAATAAGATCAGTGTTCAAAAATATTTTTGCAGAAGTGGCACAAAATGAGGGCCTTCTATAGAGTGGAGGAAGGCTGGCATTTTGTTTTACACTTGTTTGTGGTTATATAAATGGTTGAAATTTTTGTTTATTTATTTATTTATTGACATTTGTTAACCGGGTTTGTCCAACTGGGCTTGTGGCCCATTTTCAGTAGAGACCTGAGGAAAAAAGCTCCAGTAGTACATTTTAAACAAGTACAATTTTAAACAATATTGATACAATAGCAGTTATAGCAAAAAGATTCACATATGTTGGGTTACATACATAAAGTTAAAATTGCATTAAAACGAAGCTAAGTAACAATTTTACATTGATATAGTTCAATAGGTCAACAATAAAAAAAATTTGTTTGTATAAAATTATGCAAATGCATGGTAGACATTGGAGAGATAGGTATAATGAGGTACTTAGTATGGTCTTTTTGAGGGTACATAAAGGGAAGGAAGACTAGGTAGGGTCATGGCAAGCGCAGGTTCTGGAATTGAGAAAATAAGCTTTTAGTTTATTTTTAAAGTGTGAGGTGTGGGAGATTGAATGTAAATCAAAGGGAAGTTTGTTCCAAGCGTGGGCAAGGGAGTGTTTGTAGAGTAATTTGCCTACTGACCTTTTTTGGGTGGTAGATATCAAGTAATTGTTGCTTAGAAGTACAGAGGGTCCTGGATGGGATGTAGATGGAGACTAAGGAAGATAGAGATGGACAGAAGGAGGGTTTATAAAGAATAGAGTGTAGCATATGAAATTGATAAGATAGCAGAAATTGGGGAAGTTTAAGCCATTGAAGAGAGTTTAAAGAAATGCAGTGGTGTGAGTTGTATGGGGAGTTAGTAATGAATCTGGCTATTTTATGTTAAGTCTGTTGGAGTTTGTTTAGAGTGGAGGCCTGGATATTGGTAAGAACTGGGGCGGCGTATAAGAGGGAGGGGAGGAGGAGTGCCTGACCCAGGGTAAGTCTAGATTCAGGGGTTAGGAATTTTTTGTTCCGATATAGCAGACCTAATTTCTGGTTTGTTTTTTTTATACATTGGAGTATGTATAGGTTGAACTTTAGTTTGTCATCGATAATGACCCCTAGGAGTTTTGTGTGGGTGTCAGGTTGGATAGTTGTATTGTTAGAACATGTAATAAAAAAGGAGGTTTTGTGATGAGAAAGAGAACGGGGAAGGAAAAGTAGGAGTTTGGTCTTTTTGGGACTTAGGATCAATAGGTTGTGAGAGAGCCATTGTTCAGTGGATAATTAGGCCTGTTGGGTCAGGGAGTGTAGTTCAGCAATGTTATCTGAGATAGATATAAGTGTGGAATCATCAGCATACTGAATAAGGGAGGATTCTTTGCATGAGGTATAAAGATCATTGGTGAAGATGTTAAACAAAAGAGGTCCCAAGATGGAGCCTTAAGGAACACCAGTGGAGATGGGAAGGAAAGGTGAGGAGGATGAGAGCCATTTGACAGATTGTTCCCTGCCAGATTGATAACTATTAAACCAGGCAAGTGCGGAGGGGGACAGGAGGAGATTTGCGAGTTTGGATAGTAGTAGAGGATGAGAGACAGTATCAAAGGCTTTGGAGAGATCTAGGAAGAGACAGGAAATGAGGTTCTTGTTGTCTAGGGCCTCTGCAATGATATGAGTGAAAGAGAGGAGGGCAGTGGTGGTACTGTGGTAAGGATGAAATCCATGTTGGGTAGGGGTAAGTTAGTGGTGTGTGAGGAGGTGATTGAGAAGCTGTGAGTGAATACATTTTTCTAATATCTTAGAGAGGGGGGACAGAATGGCAATGGGTTGGTAGTTTGAGGGGTCAGTGGAGTTTCCACCTTTATGAAGAGGGATAGTGAAGAAAGATTTCCAAAGGGTGGGGACAGTTGATTCCAGAATAGATTGATTAATTAGTATAGATATAGGATAGGAAATGTTTCTTATGTTGAAGATTGGAAGTTTTAAAAATGGTACTTAGAAATATGAATGGAGATAAGACCAGAACTGCAAACCAGAAAGTTCCAGTCCATACATTTAACCAATCTAGTGAATCAGGAACTGATGTAGAAGCCATACATGTTCAGTGAGTTTTATTCTTAGAACATAAGAATAAAAAATATATATAAAACAAGTTTAATATGAGTGCCTATCTGGCTAACATTCTGAAAAAAATGAAAAAGGGGGAATTTTTCTGCAGCCAGTCAGCTTAAAACCTGTAAATGACAGAGTTAGTTTGGTAGGTAAACTTCAAAGAAAATGCTTTGATAATGTAACGCTTGGATGCTCATAGGTTCATAGGTAAACACAGGCTAGCAGCCATCAAGGCCTTTATAAACCTAGCCAAGCAATCCAATCCAATTGGTAATATAGGTAAACATAGGCTAGCAGCCATCAAGGCCTTTATAAACCTAGGCAGGCACCCCAATCCAATTGGTAATATAGGTAAACACAGGCTAGCAGACATCAAGGTCTTTATAAACCTAGCCAGGCACCCCAATCCAATTGGTAATATAGGTAAACACAGGCTAGCAACCATCAAGGCCTTTATAAACCTAGCCAGGCAATCCAATGCAATTGGTAACATAGGTATACACAGATTAGCAGCCATCAAGGCCTTTATAAACCTAGCCAGGCACCCCAATCCAATGGCATCCTCATATAACATGTGCATCTGAATTGGAAGGGTATGTTAGTTAGGGAAGTACTAAAAAGTTATGTGGGAGATCTGCTACTTAGGGAATGTTTACTTTTGGCCTGTAGGAGACATGGGGGCCAACTCAGGGGTGAATTTATGATTTTCCATCCAGTTGTCAATGTTATGTCTGAATAGGGTTATGGATGGACTTTGCTTTGCATGGGTGAGGAGCCTATTCCAGAGCATGAGGATCCTTTAAGACACATATCTGTTCATCAACAATGCATTCACCACGAATGTGCTACCAGCTTCCATGAGATCTTGTACTGTGACTGTACTGTCACTTTTTGTATAAAGACATTTGCCACATCACATACATTTTTCTCTAGTTAGGCATCAGCACATTAAAAGGTATATAGCCCAAATAATATGTTTTCATTTTTCTAGTTATAAAATATACTATTTTACAAATTATCTAGCTGCAGCATACATCATTCATTTGTAATGATCTCTTAGATTATCCTTAATATTCCCCTAAGCACATCATGGACCTTTAGATCCAGTGATATTTTTACATCTTTAAATACAATTTTCAGTTCCAAGAATCAGGATCAACTCTTGAACTATCAATATACCTGTCTGGCGCTTTTAAAGGTCTTCCAAACCTGAAATATAAAATAAAAGTAACCTAGCAAGCCAAATGCTGTAAATGAAAATGACCTTCAGTTAACAACTCACCAGCAAGCACTTTCAACTAGTAACACTGACTTCATCAGCCTGCTATAAAACATTCAGTGAAACATATAATTAGAGCAAACCAAAATTATACCAATCTAAGTATCATTAAATCAAAAAAAATAAGAACCCAGATAAACAATTTACTAATACTCATATTAAAAAATTCATGTTAAAACATCTGATCCATGTTACATATACAAAGGCATGCTATAAAAATGTTCAGTACTGACTTAAATATCTATTTTTAAGACAATCCTTTTATAGGGTTGCCGCCTTTTCAAATGCCCAAAGTGGGACATTTTTTGTAGAAATGTCAGATTTTGCAGGACAAATCATGTCCATGACTAGTACAAAGGACAGAACTTCACTTTTTTGCCAAAAAAAGCTTATTCTTGTAGCATGTGAGTTGTATATGCTATTCCATATAACATTTAGGTGTTTCAGATAAAAAATAACTGTTTTATACAACTATTATATAACTATTAAAGAAAACTTAGGAAATATTTTTGTCCTAAAATCTCAGGACATTTGACATTTTTTTTTTATTTTTTCGCAGGACACAACTGCCCAAAGAGGGACTGTCCCTCGCAAAGTGGGACAGGTGGTAACCCTATTCCTCTAAAATGTGTCTCATTTGAACTTGCCACCTATATGTTTTCATGCATAACTATCTTTCAACGTTACCTTTTACATCAATTACAACAGTATCAAACACAAATAAAATATTTTTAAATTAACCTAGTCAAGCACAAATTAAATATATTTTTTTAAATTAACCTTTTCAACAACATGCTTGTTCTCTGTATTTGTTCCCAATGCTTTCTCTTTTTTGTGTGTGTTTGTGTAGTTTCACTTAGATTCCTAGTTGCCCTGCCTATGTAAAATGCCTGAAAGATCAAGCAGATTGCAAAGTATGCAAAGTTCTCAGACTGACAAATAAAATAACGTTAGCGAGAGGAAGATGTTTAACAAGACTATTAATAGTTAGGGCTATTTGCCACATTCATGGACATTATTGCCTAAATGATTCAAAGGCAAAGTCCATAGCTTTTAAATTCAAAAGAATATCATTATTAAAATTAGAGACAAAGAAATACTTACAGATGATTTTTAGTTAATATTTATGGCTGCATTGGTGCAGCGGTTAGCATTGTCGCCTCACAGTAAGAGGTTCTCCTGTTCGATTCTCAGCTAGAGCACCTTCTGTGTGGAATCTGCATGTCCTCCTCATGGTCGAATGATGTTAAAGACATGCAGGTAGGTACATGTGTGAATGGGTATGCCTTCTTTGAAGGTTGGGCATTGGGCTGGCAACTTGGCACCGTAAAAATCTACTGCCAATTATTAGGGGACCGGAGCTCCGCTGTGGCGACCCCTAACCAGGAAAAGCCGAAAGACATTATATTACTATAGATGTTATAGATTTGCATTCTTTGATTTCTTACAAAGTGAGTTTTGACTTCTTTGGAGGAGCTTTGTGTAGACTAATATGAACAACAAAGACATACCCCCAGATTTACTAATCTTCCATGCAGGACTAATCTAGTCCTACACAGAAGCGGCAGTTTAAGAGGAGGATGGCAGCACGCCATGCATATTAATGAAGGAGTGCTGCCTGAGCTCCAAATCCTACACTGAGCATGGACGAGTGCAGGTGGCATGTCTGAGAGCAGAGCTCTCAGAATAAACATGCCCCTGCAAAGTAGAACAGAAAAAAGTGTAAATAAATGAGTGAGACTGCTCATAGGTGTCCACTTATCCCCACCAACAGTCCCTATGTGTTCAACAGCAACAGTACATTGAAATAAAATGAAGAAACCCTTGCATTTATTTTTTTAAAAACCCCGAGAACCAGCTAACCGTAGGTGCGTGGGTTTGCCCATTGCTTAGCTACGGTTAAAGAAGGTGAAAAGGCTGAAGAGGATAACAAGGAATATATATATACAAACGAAGCAGCACAGCAATAGTGTAGTGGTTAGAGCCTCCACCTAATGAACAGGCATTCCCGATTTGAGTCCCACTGCAGCACATATCATTTTCCATGTGAAATCTGTATATGAGCATAATTTTACATCTTTTTGCCATATAACCTACATAATAACATTTAAATATGAACTGGAGTACTGCATGAAATGCACATGTGAAGTGTCAGTGTCATAATGGATAAGGCACTAATAAGCGGGTTTAAGCACAAATAAGCAGTAGTAAGCATGTTTAAGTGCATTTACACGAGGGTAAGCATTGCCTACACAGATTAAGCAAAGTAGAAGCTAACTGAGTGTAAGAAACTGTAAAAAGAGGTTAGGACTGCTTACTGTCGCACAAACCCATGCAAACCCACTGACAAGTGCTTTAAAGTGCCTTAATCACTCTGAATCCAATGGCCCATGTTCTGCCCAGCAAAAAATAAACTGCCTCTGCAAGGCTCAAATTCAGGACCCAGTACACTATAGTCATAGTAGTTAACCACTACGCCATCATAGCAATAGATATGAATGAGGTATCAGCAAACTAATCCTCACCACAGGAAAATCAAACCAAACATGTGAACTGAATCTATGTAGAGTATGAAGTGGTATAACCTGCTACATAACATAAATATGTGAACTGGAGTACTGCAGTAAGCATAGATTTGAGGTGTGATTGTAATAAAGTGTAGAAGTCCCCAGGTCCCCATACAGTGTATGTACATATGAATCATGGATACCAGACACATATATAACCTGTAGAGAAGAATAAATCATTGCCAATATAGTGCTAATTAACTATTAAGCAATGCTAACCGCAGCACAGCTCAAGTTATTAAGTGTAAGCAATATGTAGGGGAACCAATTCAATCTTCCTAGTGGTATACCTCTTTAAGCAGTGCTAACCTTATGTAAACAGGTGTGCCCATAGCTTAGCCTTTTCAAAACTGGCCAATCACAGGAAAGTGTGGGAAATTGGCCGTATTTAAACCCCACAGATGGGAATACTTCTCATAACTGGTTGTAGCTTCCTACTGCAGGCAGAATGGCTTGTGTGGGTGAAGGCACTCGATTTAGAGCGCAGCGCTGGGGCATCCATGAGTCAAAAATCATGGTATGGCTCCTGGTAAAACACCATGATCAGAGACTACTGCAGAGCCAGTACCAGGGCTCACAGTATAAAATGGAGGTCTGGGACAGTCTCGCCTGTGACTTCACCAGTGCCACAGGTATCCCCCGGACTGGTGAGCAGATCAGGCACCACCAATGCGACCTGAAGCAGCGGAGGGGGAATGTACTGGAACAGTGGATCCAGGAGTCTCAGCAGATGCCCAATGCCCCAGTACTAAGTACTCATTCTATTAAGTAGTAAATAATTGCTTAGCTTGTGTATACTATGGATAGGTATGGCTAAATATCACTGCATTTCTCTGACAGCTGCAGATGAGCAGGCTGCAAACCAGCAAGCCCATTGATGCTAGGCTGCAAAGGCTGCATCGTGAGGCAGGTTAGTAATCAGTCTGCATGTACTGTCATAACAAATAAATATAAGAGCCTTAGAACGTGTTGTCCCAGTAGAAATAAATGTGTAATAGTCTGTGAATAAAGGTATAACCCCTGGAGTGCTTCTGTTTACTCTTCTCTCATATGTTGGCAATCTGTTCCATACTATAAATAGTACTGTTGTATCTTAAGCAGTGTCACCCACACCGTGGTATGCAGATAAAACGGGTATGAAGTAATGCATAACAATGTTGGAAGTGCCAAGAGGTCAGCCATATCGTACAAGTTAGGGAGACTTAGATAGAAAACAGTCAAAAGCTTTACATCAATTCTACTGTGATGTTAGCTATCATTTTTTGTCACACACAGCAGGGGTTTGAATCCTGGGAGTGCTACTAAGTTGTATACATAATCATACCCCACAACTGTACAGATCTTGTTACAATGTTCAGATAGAATGCTGTATGCACAATTACACCCAACAACTGTACAGAATTGCTAGAATGTTCAAATTGAAAGTTGTATGCATATTCATACCCCACAACTGTTCCAATACTGTCCAGTATGTCCAGATAAATGGCCCATATCACCAGCCTGGTACCCTGTTCCTCTAAAAATCAGTGTGATGATCCAAGAAATGTAGGCAGCTGTCAATTACATATAACTGATAGTCAAACGTGTACGTAGTCAAAAAATGTATATGAAAACAAACCTGTCATTCTAGCACCTCACCCAATGTATATGACAGCAATTCTCAACATATGTTGCATTAACACCTGCAGCCTGTCACGCCTGTATGTAAGACACAGGTCACGTATATAATAATCTATAAACATACCAGTGTACAATCTAAGGCCATTGGGTAGTGTAATAATACATGTGAGGGAAAGATCACTGCAGTGACAAGAATGTTGTGAAAACTACAAGGATATATTATTTGTTAATTGAATTCTCTCTCTCACCCCTACCATATGTGCATAATAACCCAATGACACTCCTCAATTGGTATATGTACACTACAAACGTTTGTTGGGACATATGTCCTAATGGTTTATAAATATTCACATTTGTTTCTATGCATGGGCCATGTTAAAATACACCCATATTGGTGGCCTGTTGCCATCAATGAAACCTGCATTATCCTGTAATGGCCACTGTTGTTCCATATCTGCATGTGTTCTGCTTGCTCTGCAACTGTGTTAAATCTGGTGTTTTGGGTTAATGGGAATACCTATGCATGCTGTTATAACTAATCCTGAATGCTGTTGACTGTTACTAACCCATATCTGTCACAAAGCTGTGACAACACAGCTCGTATGGGAAGGCTGGTCCCAGCAGGCCCACATGTCCCACCTCAGTTGGCAATGGCACAGGGCACCAGCACATCTGGGGCCCAGCCTTGGACTTCGTCCTCCATGGGGCCTGCACCACCTTCGGATGGAACCGCTGCAGGGGATGGGACTCACCCCCCCTCGGAGCGGGCATGGAGGGGAACCTGTCTCCCATCAACAGGTCTGGGCTGTGGTGTGTAGGGAGCTCAATCTGGAGTATCGAGAGCAGCTACGCCAGCTTGAGGGCCAAGTGGCGCTATTAGAGGGTGAGCCTGCCCCTCCTGCACAGCCCCCAGCACAGACATCTTTGGGGCTGGGAAGGTGCAGTGGTGATTGCCCATGGGTGGGGACCTCAGTCCCACTGTTTCCAGTTGGGGGCTCATGGGCTTATGACTTCCAAACACCCCCTCCCCATCCAAGCCGTTTACCCCCCACATGTGTCATACACTGGCCTTGTATGCATCTTGTGTGTCTTGTCTGTTAACCTACTCAACCTACCTCCCCAAATACACCTACTACCCCTACCCAACATCCCACTCTCACCTGAAAAAAAAATGGCAATATGTTCTCACAAAAAAATCTCGCCTCATACATAGCTGTCCATTTTGCAAACATGTCCACTGGACATGTAATCTGGTCTAATTGGCATCATAATGAATATCTGTTGTCCTCACCCCTCTCCCAGGGGCTTGAGGGTCCAAATGTACCTGCAAATTTAGTGTATATGCACAGCTGTTTTTGTAGAAGAAATGGGCAGCAATGGACCTTTCCTATACCCTTCCTGCACATGCCTAGCTATTTTCCCTACTGTTTTTCCCTCTTTGTACCCCATTTTTCACCACTTTCCTACCAACCCATTTTTCTTTTCTTTTAAAAAATTAGCACGGGGTAAGTGGCAGTAAGCCCTTTTAAGCAGTGGTAAGTGGGTTTGCGCAGGGGTAAACTATGCCTACACAGGTTGAGAAATTCCGAAGTTGACTGTAAGAAAACATAAGTGGAGGTTGGCAGTGCTTACTGTCGTGCAAACTCACGCAAACCTGCTTACAACTGCTTAAAAGTGCCTTAATCACTCTGTAGCCAATGTCCCTTGTTCTGCACAGTAACAAAATAAATGTCCTCTCCAAGACATGAACCCAGGACCCTGCACACCATACACAAAGTGATTTACCACTAAACCATGCCAGATATACATAACCTGTTGTTTTTACAAGCATATCATCCAGCACAGTCAACAGTACAGGAAATGTATTAATATCATACCACACAACCTGTTAATGCAAGAAGTCTGGACAAAGTATGCCACACTGTGGGTACAAATAGGGATATATATCAACTAATGCTCTAATACACTTAAAATGTTGCTAATTACACAGTTATATGTATTAGAACACATATGTAGAAAGAGATGAAGTCTGAAACACAAAAGCGTTGGCACTAGTTACTGACTTCAATGCTGTGATCATCCATGACAATTGCCAAGTGAATGAGGAACAGGCCAAAATATGAGCCTAACATGCATGGACATATAGACAGATATATATCTGTAAATGTAGACAGATATACAGTTATATATAGATATATATATTTATGTAGGTTTATGTATGACTCACAAATAATCATATAACATTAATTGTATATAGATACATACATATGTTCATATGTGTGTGTGTATATATATATATGTATATATATATATATATATATATATATATATATATATATATATATATATATATATATATATATACGCATATATATATATATAGATATAGCCATATGAGATATATATTACTCTCATTCTGAATGACCCTCGTCTTAACAGTTATATCCCTGAAAAGGTGTCATAGCCTAGGTTAATGGCATTGAACCCCCCCACATAAAAGGCTGTACAAGGGCAAGGAATACTGTGTACCACACACTTACCTCTGGAATGTACAAGGGCACATATGTGTTTTCCAGATGTTGCCCCCATATATATGGACTTGGCCCAACAGTTGGTGTGGGAGTCCATGCCATGACTGGGATGATAGCAGTAATGCTAGCGGTAAATAATGATAGACTATTACCTAACTACCCCTTTCTGTATCACAGCAAGAGAAAGACTGGCATATATGTGGAGGACAAAGGCAGGAACATAGGGCCATATTTGTATTATTGCTGTTACACACCCTGGTAATTGCTGGGGTTACATGATTCATTGCAGTATACCCTTATGCAGGAATACGACATTGAAATGCAAATGGATGGTGCCATGTACTGATAGCACTCAACAGACAGAATGCCACAGATATATCTGGGACAATACCTGTGTGGTGCACAGACAAAACCTAACAGCCAATTCCCCCTGGTATTATATGGATAGGCCCACAGTTGAGAGCTATGCAGACAGACAACATTCCATGAAAAGTACCATGTATACAGAAACCCTGTAAGAACAGCAAGTTACAATGCACACAACAACACTACTCATGCTGTCTGTAGGTCTCTGTAGGTCTGGAACCTTACCCAAATGTGAATTTGGCCTGTGTCTGCAGGTTCTGCTGTAAGAGGTATTGCTACCTGCTGTCTGTAACACTGATGTCCACACACAGGAAGGATGTCATCCATACCAGAAAGGTGAGGGGACAACACCCACAGAAGTCAGTAATTTAAAGTACACATTGGCATGACAGTGGTTGTCTGAAGTACTACACAGCAGGCTGCATGCAATTAGCAACTGGTGGACACTCACTGGTGCAGAGGCCACCACCTGATCATGTGTAATACCAACAAAAGCATGCTGAAATCTCATCAGACCAGCTCAATCACTCTACTGGAGAGACTGAGAGAGAGAGAGAGAGAGAGAGAGAGAGAGAGAGAGAATAAGAAAAAAAAACTTTAATAAAAGTAACAAAGCTCAGGGTTGTGTTACAGTGGAAAAAACACAACAGTTATGTGAAACAGATATGCATTTACTTGCATGTAGTATATGGCATAGAATAATAGGATGTATAATGTGAAAGGATGTATATGTGCCATCAGTACTTGTTCCTGTAATGATGTTATGCTCAACAACTGCACTGGACAATAGTATCAGTCCCTGTGGGCAGTGGGACATACCTGTCAACTGTGCAGATCAGCAGTGAATGGCAAAGATGTGACCCATGATACCTGTGTTCTGTAAATTACTGTGGCCAGTGGCTAGTGGGGGTATTAATACTGCCATGATAGACACATGGGTGTGAGACCACACCACCTGCAGGACAGTCATGTTGAAGTGTAGCATAGCATGCCCAACTGCCATAGCAGTATAATATGCTTATCTAAAATCTGTCACCATATATACCCTCCCTAATGTTAGTCTGTATTCACATGTGACACCTGCATGTGTTGCAGCAAGGCAGAACAGTTCAGCTGTGAAGTAAAGAGAGTTAAAAGAGTGTGGATCCGATGTCTGTATGCACCCCACATACAGATACATATATGTGTGATACATATTCACAGCTGTGTATGTCTACAGAACCTCGGACAGATATACCTATATATAGGTATATAAACAACACATAATAATATCTACACATATATGCACTTATGTATGTATATATATATATATATATATATATATATATATATATACATACAGATATATATATATATATATATATATATATATATACATACAGATATATATATATATATATATATATATATATATATACATACATATATATATATATATATATGTGTGTGTGTGTGTATGTCTACACACATATATATATATATATATATATATATATATATATATATATATATATATGTCAATACATGTCCCCTGCCATGACATGTGTGAGAAAACATCACACATCAATAAACAACATACCTACACACCAGTACATGGCTGCAAAATGGAGTGTGGAGTGTGATGTGTAACCCATGTTGGGGACACATCGCAATTGTTTGAGAAGGTGGGATATATATGTTGGTGAAGGGTATTAGGCACATATTAGTATGTAGGTCTGGTTGGGTGACAAACAAGACAGCATACAGGGCTGGTATATGACACATGTGGTGGTTAAACACTGTGGATGGGTAGTTACATTTGGAATGTGGAGGCCATTGAACCCCCATATGGGAACAAAGGGAACATGGTGCCCACCCATGGACAGTCATGACAGTATCTACATGGTCATAAAGGTGCCTGGGCTGTGGGCTGAGCAGGAGGAACATGCATGTTGAACCTTGTGTATTTGTACTGCATGCCTCCAGGTGATATAGCATATACCCCATGTCTCTGTGGAGCCTCCTATGCACCAGACCCTGGACTTAACTGTGGGTGACATACATATGTCTGTGTGTGCTCCATGGGGGGACACCATCCCCTGAGGTGGTTCCACATGAAGGTAGTGCCAGAACAGTAGATAATGAGGTTCCATGGTGGATCACGGATGTGATGTGGACTGGTAACATGTGCACATTAGGTGGGAGTGGTGTTCCTGCTGGCAAATAACCCTTACACATACTGGTGTATAACTGTCATGGAACATATGTGGGTTGTAATAGTCCATACAATCCCAGAACATGCCCAACAGCATGCATAGATATCCCCCAATAACACAGAATGGCAGATGTGTAGCAATCACATAGCAGGCATACCACATGCATATGTGGAAACATAGCGGCAGTGACAGTGACATGCAGGGGAAATACTCTGTAACAGCCCAGCAACTCTAGTGTCCCCACAGGGAGCATGTCTATAAACACATAGCAGAAAGCGTCATACAATACAATATATGTCCCCATGGTACATATACCGGAGACATACCATTTGCGTTGTGTGAACATTAAGTTGGAGCTGATATGGTGGCGGGAGACTGATATGTGTATTGTATTATGGTAAATGTGCCATATGAGTTGCTCAGACATATTTCCATCATTATGTCTTTCAGGGAGTATGGCGCACCTAAGGAATCCCGCCTACAGTGGCACTGAGGATGACATAATACTCACCAGCATCATCCAGAACTAACAGCTGCTGTTCTCACGGACAAGCCAGGACCAGCATGAGTGAACAGCCATGTGGAACAATGTGGTCTGCAGGATGGATGAGGTGGGGATGCACAGCTGTACGTATGAGCAGGTCTGCCATCATTGTAATGACCTGCTCTGCCATGTAAGTCACCATGCCGCTGCCCTGCGGGGTGACCACCTTGCAACAGGGGGGCCATAACATCCATCCCCCCTCACTAGAGTGGAGGATCTGCTCATGAGCCTGGTAGCACCTGCCTGCCCACAAGAGCTACAGACATGTACAGTCATGGAGGTGGGTGCTACACACACACCAGACATGGAGCATGCAAGTAAGGTTCCAGGGCATATCAGTAGACCACTGTTATGTATGCATCTGTACAGGTAACTCATGCATATGTGAGATGTAGAGTCTGTTGCTGTGTAGTACTGATAAGCAGTAATGTATAATCTGTAGTACTGTAGACTTCAGCTGTTGTTTTACGGTAATATTGCAGCCAGCCTGTAGCAATGCCACAGCTGTGGCCACTGACATCAACTCTAACTCTTCTCAATGTAGGTACCTCTGGGATACCAGCAAGGCAGCGGTCGGATGCTGGTGAGTATGGTTTACGGTTATGCTTGGCAATTCACTGTGCATGTCATAGCTAAGGTGTAGGCCATGTACACATCTAACACACATACCCATAATGCATGCTGTACATGTTCTCTGACAGAGCACACACCTCACTAATGGGATTACCAGCCTCAAACACATGCAATGCACAGACCATCTCAGACAACTGTGGCTACACTCCAGTGCACATTGCCCAGGCACAGCTGACATCTGCCTAACATACACAGCTATGTCATACACAGAGCAGTTGAAAATGCTACACATAAAGACATCCCATTCCCTCTACAAACACATGCTCCAGGGTCCTAAACCTCATCAGCACATTACACAGAACATACTGGAGGGATAGGGCCCTGTCCTGGGGAATTCCCACACTCTGGAACGGACTACCCATTCATGTCAGGCAATGCTACTCATTGGCCCTCTTTACAAAAACACTTGACAACTGGATGGGAAATGGGAAATTCACCCTTGGTAGTATGTCTGTGCCACAGCCTGACAGGGTAGCAGGGGAATAACATTAGTGGGTGGTGCATGGCTGGGAACCCCTGTGGCTAGGCTTATATAGGCCCCAGGACCAAAAGACCAGTACTCACCTATAAGCCTATGTGTACCATAGGCAACATCAGCCAGGGTTCAATAATGGTCAATAATGGTCTCTACACTCACCATAGGTACAGTACATTGTGTCTGTGGTCGGTCTAATGGTAGTCTATCACTCATACATGCAACACTGATGATGACATATGTGAATACACATCAAGCATTCACTAAACACGTGTCCACATGTAATCCAGAAACACACAGAGGCTGTGAGCAGCAGCAGAAACACAACTGACACACAGATACACATCCTGAAATGGTGTGTACACCTGTGAGGTATGGTGCACAGTACATGCCAGGGTGCTGGACAGATGCACAGCAATGCTGTGGACATAGGTGCAGTGTGTTCCAGGGGGAGGGCCATCACCTACTAACAGAAGCCATGCATCACAGCCATGTATAATGTTGGTAACAGGGATTGACTACAGTTGCACTGCATGCTGTTGAGCACCACATGTCCTGCATGCTGACATGTGTGTAATTACAGGTTTGTGTGTGATACTGTACTGCACCATCACCTGTTATTGTGTGTGTTATGGGGGTGCTGTAGCTGTCTGTAGGTTCTGTCTGGTGGAGTGTATGGGTTGCCATGTATGTCAACTGCATGTGTGGATGTCTGTGTGTGTGGCCATGTCTGCACATATATGTGTGTGTGTGTGCGTGTGTGTGTGTGTGTGTGTGTGTGTGTGTGTGTGTGTGTGTGTGTGTGTGTGTGTGTGTGTGTACTGTTTAGCAATGTTGTACAAGTTTTACAGTCTGTTCCCTGTTTTCCCCTCACAGGTGGTGAGGTGGGGCAGGGCCCCTCCCACAGGGAATCTGATGTCACTGATACAGACAGTGACCATGAGGATAGGTGTGTTGAGGCACAGGAAAGGTCATCAGGGGCTGCCACTAGGCCACCAGTTGACATCCCACATGTATCCACCCCATCCATGCACACAGTCACACTGCATCTACATACCACATCACCATTGGCCTTAGCTGAGGGACAGTCTACGGCTGGCATTAGCCAGGACAGTGTGGTATCTATGGCACATGTGTCAGGACACAGCAGCCATAGCCAGATGTCTGGTGGGGTATCACATAGGCAGATGTTCAGGGATGCTCATCGGAGCACTGCTGGTCATCATGCCCCTGGCAGACATGCCACATCTATATCAACCACACACATTTTCCAGGCTGTCACAGAGGCACAGGCATGAATGGAATGGCACACCAGGCAGGGTATAAGGGCGCAGAGGGCTCATCACATCTTTGTAACTGACAGTATCCGTGACCTAGCAGGTGATATCCATAATTACACTGAGGTCATGGATAGACGGTAGGGTGAGACATTGGATCTCATCCACAATGTCATGTCCATGCGTCAGGACTGGGCGGGATGGTTGCGACGGCCACGTGGATGTATGCCAGCAACACAAGCAGCTGGAGGTCACCGTGGACGCCCCACCTGTCACAGCCACTCCTGTAGTGGCAGTACCAGCCCCAGCACTGTGGCAGGGTGCTGTCCACAGACCATCATAGCAGACCACATGCACGTGGCCCTGGTCAGTCCCAGGAGGGACCTGGATCCAGTGGACATCTATCAACCTCAGGGGACAGTACTCAATCTGACTTTGTACCTGATACTGCCTGTAGCACCCCTGCCAGGTACAGGTCCCATGTCCATGTCCGGAGATGGTGAACTGCAAACCCTGCCAGGTACAGTATGCAGCTGTCTCACAGATCCCTGTATAGGGCAGCTACATGGTGGAACTGTGTGCATGCAGACACACACACATAAACAACAAACCTAGGGTAACCACATACCTGCACACACAACATCACCATTGACCCATAACAGTACTCAGCCCCCCCCACACACACACACACATGTTGTCAATTGTATGGCTCAGCCTAGGCCTCTGGCAAACCAACAACGCACCCTGTGCATATAATGATACCTGTGCCACTACCTGCCATCAGTAACATCAATGCAGGGACAAGCTAACATAGTGCTGATGCACAGGGTGACTGTACAATAGTGCAGCAATGGAATGCTGTATAGCATGTTGTCAGCAGTAAAGTGAAATGCATCATAGCTGTAATTAACAATGTTGTATTGTTGTCATCATTATTTATTCTGATTGTGTTGTGGTTGTCCATGTGCCACATGGCTGATGGGTGTACTGGTGTCAGCAGGCCTTCTACAGTGGACACCAGTAAGTGTAGTAGGTGGTACACATGACATGGCTGGGTACAACACACAGAGCCTTTGGTTTGGATGCAGTACAGGTAGAAGACTGTACACATAGAGGTATGTCCTCATGCAGGTAACACATCTGTTGCACATGTAATCCCACCAAGACAGGATAGGCACGACCACACATTGCTATATATGCAGTCTGCAATGTGGATGGCATT